>NW_020172724.1:2573185-2743524 GCF_003031525.2 Neophocaena asiaeorientalis asiaeorientalis
GGTCAAAAAAAAAAAAAAAAAAAAAAAAAAAATTTAAAAATTGTGGGGAATTTTTGCTGGGTTTAGAGAACAGCTGGGAGTCAGTTTTGTCTAAATGCAGAAGATTGCAAACAGATTGAAGGGAGATTTTTGAAAGGCCTAGGTTTGCAAGTACAGAAGGACCACTCCATATGGTGGAGGGGGTGGGGTTTTGGAACTGTGTACAGCATGACTTCCGTAATCACACGTGCAGCCGCAGGAAAGATCGCCGTTACTTTTTGTCTTACGCAAGGTCAGGAGGATAGTCAGTGATAATGCTGAGCTAGGCTTCACTACAAAATCCTCTCCTACGTTATGGAAATACATTGTGGAATATAACCAGATAAGTAACTTGGATAAAACACTATTCTCTCCAGAACTGGTTCCAGAACAAAAATGCCCAACTACCACCTAGAGAGAGACAGAACGTTTGCTGCTAGGAGAGCATGTGAGTTCCTTGTCCAAGGTCACTCACTTTTAAGCCTCCAGGTAGAATCTCCCAGCTACATCACTGAACAGACCTTCTCTTCCACCCAGGAGGCTCTGCTGGGTAGAGCTGACTTTCCTTCTCTGGAGACACAGGGAGTTCCCAGTCAACAGGATGGCTCATGTGACACTCTGGTCCCAGGTATTAAAAAGGAACCAAGCTATGCTTTGGAGTACCAAGGTGACGTGGGAAGTAAACTTGGTCCTGCCTATCCATTTGCCAGCTACAAATCGGCACTCCTTCTTCATCCTCCTACATCTTCTGTGCAGTGTTTTGAGAGGCACAGGCCTGAGAGAGGGGAAAGCCAGCGTACAAGGCCCTTCATCCTGCATCATGTTTGTACCGTGCAGGGAGAGGCGGCAGCAACAGAAGCAGAAGGTCCATTGTCATTACTCACTATTTCAAGGACAGCAGCAAAATGATTTGCTTATGTTCTCTTCGGCTGCCTCAACAGCCTCAGAATCACCAAGGGAAACGGTAGTCCCAGGACAGCGTCCAATGCACCTGAATCATGGGGGTTTAGGGCAGCAGGTGCCCGCGCTTCAGTCATGACAGCTTGGGGGGGTGGGTGTTCCCAAACTAATAGAGAGCCTCTCTGTTCTCAGCTTCAGCATGTACCTTGGCAAATAATGGTCAGGTCTCTGCCAATGCCTCTTGGGCAAGATATACAGCAAGGAGCTGCAGAGCAACCCAGTTCCCAAATGCAGCAGCTTTGGAATGAAGGGTCTACAAAGGTCAACTGCTGGGACCAAGAATGTGGCTCTAGGAAATGATTCTAAGCTTCTGAAATAATAGCCATAGGTCATTCCATAGTCATCCACACAGCAGCTGAAGGCAAAGCCCTCTCCAGGGCCCGCCAATACTGTCTTTGGGAAAGCTCCAAGAGCTGTTGATCCTTTCTGGTAGGGTAGCCGTGCCCAGCAGTGTTATAGCCCCTAACCAACAGCTTACAGCGATGTGTAGAAAGCTGGGCTGGAGTATGGAACACAAAACCAACAAACACAACAGCAGCAAGACAGCCATCCAACAGAAGTTGCTGAATCCAAAGCAATGACAAGCAACATGAAGGGCACAACTGCAGTAGCCTTTGGATGAGAGGCCTACAAAGCTGCCATTGCAAAGCTCTCTACTCCGTGGAGCCAGGACAGCAGCTGTATGTCTTCCTGCAGCCAGTTTCACCGAAGCCCTGACTGTGAAGGACCAACAACATCAGTTGGTCTCCATACATCTGGAAGCAGCCCCTTCACTGAGGCCTCTTGAGCTTTCTCCAGTTAAGGCAGGAACTTCCAATGGAGATGCAGGCCCAGCCGTTGCACTCTAAAGAGCTCCAGGAGGATGTTGGATCAGCTGTGCAGCCCACAGCATCCCTTTAGCTGAGAGCTGGTGCATGGGACTCAAGTGTTGTGACCAAGTCACCTGTGGATGTGGAGCAACAAGATGTCACAAGATCTGAGAGTACCCAGTGGAGCATCTGAATGCCACATTGGTAACCTGAGTTTTTGAGGAAAAGCCTGGCGTCTGTGAACCTCTATCTTTAAAATGGTTTTCATAATTTTGAGCTTTAAGATACAGAATCGTGTTCAGTGAAACATCAAGTTGCCTAAATCATTTTATAGTGTGATAATTATGAAAATAAGGGATAAAATAGTAAATAATACTGATTATTCTTGGATACAAATACATGTATACATACACAGCAAAAATTTTAAAAACATAGACTGAGTTTATATTCAGTAGACAGTTGCATCTGGGCAAGTAGGAAAAGCAAAGGTATAAAATATACCTTTTAAGTTATGAAACAGCTTATATAAATGTGAATAAATCTAGCATCTGAATGATGGCATTTTAATTTTATTTTTTATGTTGGTCTAATTAGTATATTTTTAAAAATTTTTATTGAAGTATAGTTGATTTACAATGTTGTTAATTTCTGCTGTACAGCAAAGTGGCTCAGTTATAGATCTCTATATATTCTTTTTCATATTCTTTTCCATTATAGTTTATCACAGGCTATTGCATATATTTCAGTATCCCTATTGAATATAGGACCTTGTTGTTTATCCATCTGATGTATACTACTTTGCATCTGCTAACCCCAAACTCATAATCCTCCCCCCCCAACCCACCTTGGCAACCACAAGTCTGTCTCTGTCTGTGAGTCTGTTTCTGTTTCATAGATATGTTCATTTGTGTCATATTTTAGATTCTACATGTAAGTGATATCATATGGTGTTTGTCTTTCTCTTTCTGACTTACTTTGCTTAGTATGATAATCTCTAGGTCCATCTATGTTGCTGCAAATGGCATTATTTCATTCTTTTTTATGGCTGATATTCCATTGTGTGTGTGTGTATATATATATATACACCATATCTTCTTTATCCATTCATCTGTTGATGGACATTTAGGTTGTTTCCATGTATTGACTATTCTAAATAGTGCTGCTATGAACATAGGGGTGCATGTATCTTTTCAAAATATAGTTTCGTCTGGGTATATGCCCAGGAGTGGGATTGCTGGATCATATGACAACTCTATTTTTAGTTTTTTGAGGAACCTCCGTACTGTTTTCCATAATGGCTGTACCAATTTACATTCCCACTAGCAATGCACAAGGGTTTTCTTTTCTCCACATCCTTGCCAGTACTTGTCATTTCTTGTCTTTTTGACAATAGCCATTCTGACAGGTGTGAGGTGATACCTCATTCATTGTGGTTTTGATTTGCATTTCCCTGATGATTCATGGTGTTGTGAACATCTTTTCATGTGCCTATTGGCCATCTGTATGTTTTCTTTGGAAAAATGACTATTCAGGTCTTCTGCCCATCTTAAAATCACGTTGTGTTTTTCTGATATTAAGTTGTATGTGTTCTTTATATATTTTGGACATTAACCCCTTATCAAACATATTGTTTGCAAATATCTTCTTCCATTCAGTAGGTTACCTTTTTGTTGGTTTACTTAGCTGTGCAAAAGCTTTTAAGTATGCTTTCCTCTAGGAGTTTTATGTTTCATATCTTACATTTAGGTCTTTAATCCATTTTGAGTTTATTTTTTATATATGATGTGAAAAAATATTCTATTTTCATATATTTACATGTCGCTGTCCAGTTTTCCCAGCATCACTTATTGAAGAGACTGTCTTTTCCCCATTGTATATTCTTGCCTCCTTTGTGGTAGATTGACAATAGGTGCCTGGGTTTATTTCTGGGCTTTGTATTTTTTTTAAAGGATAGTTGATTTACAATATTGTGTTAGTTTCAGGTATACAGCAAAGTGATTGAGCTATATATGTATTTTTTCCAGATTCTTTTCCATGATAGGTTATTACAAGACATTGAATATAGTTCCCTTTGCTATACAGTAAATCCTTGTTGATCTATTTTATGTATAGTAGTTTGTATCTGTTAATCCCATACTCCTAATATATCCATCCCCTGCCTCCCTCCTTTCCCCTTTGGTAACCATAAGTTTGTTTTCTATGTCTGTGAGTCTGTTTCTGTTTTGCATATAGATTCATTTGTATTATTTTTTAGATTCCATGCATAAGTGATATATAATATTTGTCTTTCTCTGTCTGATTTTCTTCACTTAGTATGATATTCTCTGGGTCCATCCATGTTGCTGCAAATGGTAATACTTCATTCTTTTTTATGGCTAAGTAATATCCCATTGTGTGTGTATATATATGTATGTATATATGTGTATACCACATCTTCTTAAACCAATCATCTGTTGATGGGCACTTGGGTGGTTTTCCATGTCTTGGCTATTGTAAATACTGTTGCTATGAACTTTGGGGTGCATGTATCTTTTTGAATTAGTTTTCATCTTTTCTGGGTATATGCCCAGGAGTGGGATTTCTGGATCAGATGGTAGCTCTATTTTTAGTTTTTAAAGGAACCTCTATACTGTTCTCCATAGTGGTTACACCAATTTACATTCCCACCAACAATGTAGGAGGGTTCCCTTTTTTCCACACCCTCTCAAGCATTTATTATTTGTAGACTTTTTGATGATAGCCATTCTGACAGGTGTGAGGTGATACTTCATTGTAACTTTGATTTGCATTTCTCTAATAATTAGTGATGTTGTGCATCTTTTCATGTGCCTGTTGGACATCTGTATGTCTTCTCTGGGGAGATGTCTATGTTGGTCTTCTGCCCCCTTTTTTTAAAACATACAGTTCCCTGTGCTATACAGCAGGTTCTTGTTGTTTATCTGTTTTACATATAGTAGTATGTATCTGTTAGTCCCAAACTCCTAATTTATCCCTCCTCCCCCTTTCCCCTTTGGTAACCATAAATTTGTTTTCTATGTCTGTGAGTCTGTATCTGTTTTGTAAATAAGTTCATTTGTATCATTTTTTTAGATTCCACATATAAGTGATATCATGTGATATTTGCCTTTCTCTGTCTGACTTCACTTAGAATGATAATCTCTAGGTCCATTCATGTGGCTGCAAATAGCATTATTTCATTCTTTATGGCTGAGTAGTATTCCACTATACACACACCACCACCACCACCTCCTCTTCTTAATCCATTCCTCTCTCAATGGACACTGAAGTTGCTTCCATGTCTTGGCTATTGTAAATAGTGCTGCTATGAACATTGGGGTGCATGTATCCTTCTGCCCATTTTTTGATTGGTAGTTTGTTTTTTTGACATTGAGTTATTGAGCTGTTTATATATTTTGGCTATTAACCCCTTGTTAGTCACATCCTTTGCAATACTTTTTCCCCTTCCGTAGGTTGTCTTTTCATTTTGTTGATCGTTTCCTTTGCTATGCATAAGCTTTTAAGTTTGCTTTGGTCCCATTTGTTTATTTTTTCTTTTAAATCTTTTGCCTGAGGAGACTGATCTAAGAAAATATTGCTGCCATGTGTGTCAGAATATTTTGCCTATGTTCTCTTCTAGGAGTTTTATGGTGTCTTATATTTAGGTCTTTGAACCATTTTGAGTTTATTGTTATATATGGTGTAAGGGAGTGTTCTAATTTCATTGATTTACATGAGGCTGTCCAGCTTTCCCAACACCACTTGCTGAAGAGACTGTCTTTTCTCCATTGTATATTCTCACCTCCTTTGTTGAAGATTAATTGAACATACGTGTGTGGGTTTATTTCTGGGTTCTTTATTGGATTCCATTGATCTGTATGTTGGTTTTTGTGTCAGTACCATGCTGTTTTGATTACTGTAGCTTTGTAGTGTTGTCTGACATATGGGAAGGTTATGCCTCCAGCCGTGTTCTTTTTCCTCAGCATTTCTTTGGCAATTCTGGGTCTTTTGTGGGTCCATATAAAGTTTAGGATTATTTGTTCTAGTTCTGTGAAAAATGTCATGGGTATTTTGATAGGGATTGCATTAAATCTGTGGATTGCTTTGGGTAGTATGGCCATTTAAACAATATTAATTCTTCCAATCCAAGAGCATGGGTTATCTTTCCATTTCTTTGAATCATCTTCAGTTTTTTTAATCAATGTTTTATAGTTTTCAGGTTATAGATTGGTTTTTCTACTTTCTCTTTCTGACATTTCATTGTTAATGTAAAGAAATTCAACAGATTTCTGTATATTAATATTATATCTTGCTAGCTTGCTGAACTCATTTACTAGTTCTAATAGTTTTTGTGTGGAGTTTAGGATTCTCCATAGAGTATCTTGTCATCTGCAAATAGTGACAGGTTTACCTCTTCCCTTCCAACTTGGATACCTTTTATTCCTTGTCTGAGTACTGTGGCTAGGACTTCCAACACTATGTTGAATAGAAGTGTTGAGAATGGGCATCCTTGTCTTGTTTTTGAATTTAGTGGGAAGGCTTTCAGCTCTTCACCATTAGTATTATGTCACTGTGGGTATGTCATCAATGGCCTTTATCATGTTGAGATATCTTCCCTCGATGCCCACTTCGGTGAGAGTTTTTATCATGAATGGTGTTTTATTTTGTCAAATGCTTTTTCTGCATCTGTTGAGATGATCATGTGGTTTTTTTTCTTTCCTTTTATTAACATAGTGTATCCCATTGATTAGCAAATATTGAAACATTCCTGCATCCTGAGAATGAATCCAACTTGATCATGATGTATGATCCTTTTTATATGTCATTGGACTTGGTCTGCTAACATTTTGTTGCAGCGTTATTTACAGTAACTACAACATGGACACAACCTAAGTGTCTACCAATGGATGAATGAATAAAGAAGATGTGATCTATCTATCTACAACAGAATACTACGCAGCCATAAAAAAGAATGAAATCTTACCATCGGTGACGACATGGATGGACCTGGAGGGTATTATGCTAAGTGAAATAAATCAGACAGAGAAAGACAAATACCACATGATTTCACATATATGTGGAATCTAGAAAACAAAACAAACAATAAACAAAACAAAAACAGACTCATAGAGAGTGGATTGGTGTTTGATAGAGGACAACAAGGGTGCTTCTGGGCAATGACATATCAGAGCTGCAACCTGGGATGGGTCTTGGAGCTCAAGGGAGCAGAAGCATGGTTGCAGCAATGATGGGTCAAAGCCATGACCTGGGACCTAGGGGTAGGGCTCAGGGCAGCAGCTGGCTAGTCCCAGCAATGGTGGTTCAGAGCTGCTTCTTGGGATGCAGGGAGTGGGGCTGAAGGAGCAGAGGATGCCCTGTAATGGGACAAAGATATGACCTGAGTATGGGGTACCAAACCACGGCAGCTCCAGACCATATATAGTGAGGTGCTGCGGTGTTCTGATCCCAGAGAATGGGGCATAGCAGCGACTGGGATCCCTGAGGGCAAATCTCACCAGAGTCGGCTCTAGTCAGGAGGAGTAGATGCAGTGAAAGGAACACCAGGCAGCTCCATCAGTTGGGCTCAGTGTTGGTGAAGACTGTCAGAGACCTCTATAGCAAAGGCTGCAAATGTCCATGGTGGTGAGGCCTTCTGGGGTCTTCTGCTCTCCAATTCCTCTGATGTGAAATTCCTCTGAGGGCAACCCTTGTGGTGCCATGCTGCTTTTGACTGTATAATGGGATGACACAAAGTAATACGATTCCTATACTTTTCTGTGACCTTCCTCAATTTTTGAGCTCCACAGGGGTTTTGATGCTTCTGCTTTGTAGTTCAGTGCTTTCTCTGGACTATTTTCTTTGGCCTATAGTTATATATTGTTTTTGTTTTTTTCTGGGGGAGATGAGCATTGGGACCTTCAAGCCCTCTCTTTTACTGACATCCTCTTTGACTTTAGGTTTATTTTTTCTTTTTTTAAAAATTATTTATTTTTGGCTGCGTTGGGTCTTTGTTGCTGTGTGCTGCCTCTCTCTAGTTGTTTTGAGCGGAGGTTACTCCTCATTGTGGTGTGCAGGCCTCTCATTGCAGTGGCTTCTCTTGTTGTGGAGCACGGGGTCTAGATGCATGGGCTTCAGCAGTTGTGGCACGTGGGCTCAGTAGTTGTGGCTTGTGGGCTCTAGAGCGCAAGCTCAGTAGTTGTGGCGCACGGGCTTAGTTGCTCCGTGGCATGTCGGATCTTCCCGGACCAGGGTTCAAACCTGTGTCCCCTGATTGGCAGAATCAAGTCTGATTCTGATGCTTACTTTCTTTTTTCAAATTGATGCTTACTCTGTTTTTTCAAACGCTTACTCTGTTTTAAATTCCTGTCCTGATATTCCAACATCTCTGTCAAGTCTGATTCTGATGCTTACTGTTTTTTCAAATTGAGGGGCGTTGTTTTGTTTTGGTCTTTTGGCATCCTTTGTATTTTTTTCTAGCTTTTTTTGAGATAAATTTACAGGGTTATATGTTAATTATATGGTGTACAATGATGATTTGATACATGTATATATTGGGAAATGATTACCAAAATAAGGTTAGTTAACACATCCATCACCTCATATGATTACCATTTTTTGTTGTGCCAAGAACATTTAAGATTTACTCTATTAGCAAATTTCAAGCATATAATACAGTATTAATAATATAGTCACCATGCTGTACATTAGATCCCTAGAAGTTACTCTTTTTATACCTGGAAGCTCGTTCCCTTTGGCCAACATCTCCTCATTGCCCCCACTCTCCAGCCCCTGGCAACCAGTAATCTACACTATGTTTCTATTTGTTCAGCTTTCTTATGATTCCACATGTAAGTGAAATCATACAGTATGTCATTTTTTTCTTAATAGCTGGAAATGAGGTACTGAGTAAAAGAACTCCTGTAGATAAACCTTTAGTAATGTGGTAATAGGGTATGGAACTAGGGGAAGCATTCTGTCATCCTAAGGTCTCAATCTTTTAGTAAGCCTATGCCTCTGGACTGTGAGCTTCACAATTTCTCAGTTTCTTTTGTTCACCTTTCAGTAGGAGAGGATGAGTAGAGTGGGCTACAGTTGGTATTTCCCTTCTCCCACATGGAAGGCTAGAGTTGGCTTTAGTTAGGGATTTGTCTCCCCCCAGGTCACTTAGGTTTTGATCATACCTCAGCAGGCTAGGATCTGGTTAACTAGTTTCTCCTGAGTGCAGGCCTTATTAAGAATAACAGAATGCTCTGGTATATTTCAAAATGGTTTCCTTTGCCATCCTCCTGGCAAAAGCACGAGATTTTTCTATGATATTTATTATGGGAACCTGGCTGAGCTCCTGGAGGTAAATCTCACAACACTGTGGTGCCCCTCAACAAAATACCAGCAAACCAAATTCACCAGCATATTAAAAGGATCATACACCATGATCAATTAGGATTCATCCTTAGGATGCAGGGATGATTCAACATAAACAAATCAATAAATGTGATATACTACCTTAACAGAAGAAAATCATATGATCATTCAATACATTTGACAAAAATTTGACAAACATTGCATTTGATGAAACACAACATTATTTCTTGATAGAGACTCTCAACAAATTAGGTGTAGAAGGAATGTACTTCAACATAATAAAGGCTGTATATGACAAGCCCATAGCTTAAATTATACCTAAGAGTGAAAGGGTGAAAATTTTTCCTCTAAGTTCAGGAACAAGACAAGAATGACCACTCTCACCAATCCTATTCAACATAGTACCGGAAATTTTAACCAAAGAAATTCGGTAAGTAAAAGAAATAAAAGGCATCCAAAACGGGAGGGAATAAGTAAAATTTTCTGTTTGCAAATGGCATGATCTCATATAAAGGAAACCCTGAAGACTCAAACAAAAAAATTGTTATCAATAATATATTCAAGGGCTTCCCTGGTGGTGAAGTGGTTTAAGAATCCGCCTGCCAACGCAGGGGACACGGATTCGAGCCCTGGTCTGGGAAGATCCCATATGCTGCAGAGCAACAAAGCCCATGCACCACAACTACTGAGCCTGTGCTCTAGAGCCTGCGAGCCACAACTACTGAAGCCCGCGTGCCTAGAGCCCGTGCTCCACAACAAAAGTAGCCCTGGTTCACCACAACTAGAGAAAGCCCGCATGCAGCAACAAAGACCCAACGCAGCCAAAATAAATAAAAATAAAATAAATAGATTTATAAAAAACAATAATAAATTCAAGAGTAGATCTCAAAAGTTCTTACTACAAGAAAAAAATTTAACTCTGTGTTATAGAGGCTGTTAATTAGATTTATTGTGGTAATTTTGCAGTGCATACAAATATTGTGTTATAACTGACATATATACAACATACAGATATATATCTCAATTAAAAAAATAAGATTCTACAGAAAAACCCACACTGTTACATGGGCATTGTTATAGCTATAACTTTTACAGAGAAAATTACTTCTTTTTTTTTTTTTAACATATTTATTGGGGTATAATTGCTTTACAAATGACTTATTTTCTAGGAGGGAAAAACCCTCAAAATTCAGTGAAGTTGCAGCATACGAAATCATCACATACTTTATAGAAATGCATTTTATCTGAAAAAGAAAGAAATAAAATAATCTCATTTACAATAGCATCAAAAAGAATAAAATACTTTAGGAATAAATTTAATCAAGGAGGTGAAAGACCTGTACATTGAAAACTGTTAAAAATAGTGAAAGAAATTGAAGATACAAATAAATGCAAAGATATCCCATGTTCATGAATCAGAAAAATTAATATTGGTAAAATGTCCAAGCTACCCAAAGCCATCTACAGATTCAGTGCAATTCCTTTCAAAATTTCAATGACATTATTCTTAGAAATAGAAAAAAAAATCCTAAAATAAAATAAACACAGAACCATAGAAGACTCTAAATAGCCAAAGCAATCTAGCACAAGAAAAATAAAGCTGGAGGCACCACAGTGCCTGATTTCAGTATATACTACAGAGCTGGAGTAATCAAAACAGTATGGTACTGGCATTAAAAACAGACACATATAACAATGGAACAGAATTGAGAGCCTAGGAATAAACCCATGTATATAAGGTAAATCAGTATTTAACAAGTGAGCAAAGAATAATCAATGGGGAAAGGATAAATTCTTCAATAAATGGTGTTGGGAAAACTGGATACCCACATGCAAAAGAATGAAATTGGACCCCTAAATTACACCACTCACAAAAATTAATTCAGTGCGTTAAAGACTTTATTGTAAGACCTGAAACCTGAAAACCCCTGAAAGAAAACATAGGAAAAAACCTTCTTGATATTGGTCTTGACAATAATCTTTGCACATGACACCAAAAGCACATTGCAATAAAAGCAAAAATATGCATGTGGGACTGCAGTTAACTATAGTCCTTCTGCACAGCAAAAGAAACAACAAAGTGAAAAGGCAGCCTGCAGAATGGGAGAAAAATTTTCAAACCATCCATCTGATAAGGGCTTAGTAGCCTAAATATATAAAGAACTCATACAACTCAGTGGTTAAAAAGAGTAACTTGAATAAAAAATGAGCAAATGACCTGAATAGACATTTCTCCAAAGAAGACGAGCAAGTGGGCTTCCCTGGTGGCACAGTGGTTGAGAGTCTGCCTGCTGATTCAGGGGACACGGGTTCATGCTCTGGTCCAGGAGGATCCCACATGCTGCAGAGTGGCTGGGCCTGTGAGCCATGGCCGCAATTCATGCCCTGGTCCAGGAGGGTCCCACATGCTGCGGAGTGGCTGGGCCTGTGAGCCATGGCCGCTGATCCTGCGCCTCTGGAGCCTGTGCTCCACAATGGGAGGGGCCACAGCAGTGAGAGGCTGGCATACTGCAAAAAAAAAAAAAAAAAGAAAAAGAGCAAGTAACCAATAGTACACGAAAAGATGTGTAACATTACAAATCATCAAGGAAATGCAAATCAAAACCACAATGAGATATTACCTCACACCTGTCAGGATGGCTATTATAAAAAAAATACAAGAGATAATAAATCTTGACAAGGATGTGGAGAAAAGGGAACCCTTGTATGTGGTAGATGGGAATGTAAATTGGTACAGTACATAATAGAAAACAGTATGGAGGCTCTTCAAAAAATTAAAAATTGTCATTTGATCCAGCATTTCCACTTCTGTGTATATATCCAAAGGAAGTGAAATCACTACCTCAAAGAGATATCTGCACCCTGAGCTTCATTACAGCATTATTTACAGTAGGGAAGACATGGAAACAACCTCAGTGTCCATCAATAAATAAAATGTGATATTCCATTGTGGGTGGGTGTGCGTATGTGTAATATATATATATATATATAAAATTTATCTTTAACAATTAAGGAAATCTCACCTTTGCAGCAAGATGGATGAAGCAGCTGCTTAAGTCAGACAGAGAAAGACAAATACTGTGTGATATCACTTACATCTGGAATCTAAAAAAAAAAAATTGAATTTATGGAAACAGAAGAATGATGGTTGCCATGGGCTGGGAGCATGGAGGAAATGAGATGTTTGTCAAAGAGTACAGATTTTCTATTATACATACATAATTTCTGATGCTCTAACGTACAAAAGGGTAACTATAGCTAAATAGTGTGTTGTATTTTTGAAACTTGCTAAGAGTAAATCGTAAGTGTTCTTACAGTACACACAAAAGTAACTATGTGGTATGATGGATGTGTTAATTACTTTAGTTGTGATAATCATTTTACAATATATACTTATATGAAATTATCACTTATTAAGATATAATTGACAAATTTTATTTGTCAATTATATCTTAATAAAGCTAGAAATACAAATAAAACAATAGAAAAATTTTCTTTTTTAAAAATTTTATTGAAGTACAGTTGATTTACAATGTTGTGATTAATTTCTGCTGTACAGCAAAGTGAGTCAGTTATACATATATACTTTTTCATATTCTTTTCCATTATGGTGTATCACAGGATATTGAATATAGATAGTTCCCTGAGCTATACAGTAGGACCTACAAAATTTTTTCTTCATTTTTAAAGCTAAATAATATACCATTGTATGTTTATATGACATTTCATTTATTTATCCTTCAGTGGAAACGAGGGTTGCTTTGATCTGTTGGTTACTGTGAATATTGCTGCTACAATCATGGGTGGACAAATATTATTTCAAGCCCCTGTTTTTTGTTTTTGCTTTCCGTGGTTTCTGTGCCATTTTTTAAAATAGATCTTTATTGGAGTATAATTGCTTCACAATACTGTCTTAGTTTCTGTTGTACACCAGAGTGAATCAGCCATATGCATACATATGTCCCCATATCCCCTCCCTCTTGAGCCTCCCTCCCATCCTCCCTGTCCCACCCCTCTGGGTCATTGCAAAACACCGAGCTGATCACCCTGTGCTATGCTGCTGCTTCCCGCTAGCTATCTCTTTCACATTCGGTAGTGTATACATGTCGATGCTACTCTCACTTTGCCCCAGCTTCCCCCTCCCACCCCATGTCCTCAAGTCCATTCTCTTATGTCTAAAAGAACCTCCATACTGTTTTCCATAGTGGTTGTATCAATTTACATTCCCACCAACAGTGCAGGAGGGAAACATTTTTCACCACACCCTTTCCCGTGTTTATTGTTTCTAGATTTTTTGATAATGGCCATTCTGACTAGCGTGAGCTGGATACCCCATTGTAGTTTTGATTTGCATTTCTCTAATTATTAGTGATGTTGAGCATCTTTTCATATGTCTCTTGGCCATCTGTATGTCTTCCTTGGAGAAACATCTATTTATCTGACTAGCGTGAGCTGGATACCCCATTGTAGTTTTGATTTGCATTTCTCTAATTATTAGTGATGTTGAGCATCTTTTCATATGTCTCTTGGCCATCTGTATGTCTTCCTTGGTGAAATGTCTATTTATGTCTTCTGCCCATTTTTTAACTGGATTGTTTGTGTTTTTGATATTGAGCTCCATGAGCTGTTTGTATATTTGGGAGATTAATCCTTTGTTTCATTTGCAAATATTTTCTCCCATTCTGAGTGTTGTCTTTTTGTCTTGTTATGGTTTCCTTTGCTGTGCAAAAGCTTAAGTTTAATTAACTCCCATTTGTTTATTTTGTTTTTATTTCCATTACTCTAGGAGGTGGGTCAAAAAAGGTCTTGCTGTGGCTTATGTCAAAGAGTGATTTTTCCTTTGTTTTCCTCCAAGAGTTTTATAGTGTCTGGTCTTATATTTAGGTCTTTAATCCATTTTGAGATTATTTTTGTGTATGGTGTTAGGTAGTGTTCTAATTTCATTCTTTTACATGTAGCTGTCCAGTTTTCCCAGCACTAATTATTGAAGAGGTTGTCTTTCCTTTTTTTATGTTCTTGCTCCTTTATCATAAATTAGGTGCCCATATGTGCATGGGTTTATCTTTGGGCATTCTATCCTGTACTGTTGATCTATATTTCTGTTTTTGTGCCAGTACCATACTGTCTTGATTACTGTAGTTTTGTGGTATAGTTTGAAGTCAGGGAGCCTGATTCCTCCAACTCCGTTTTTATTTCTCAAGATTGCTTTGGCTATTTGGGGTCTTTTGTGTGTCCATATGAATTGTACAATTTTTAGTTCTAATTCTGTGAAGAATGCCATTGGTAGTTTGATAGGGGATTGCATTGGATCTGTAGATTGCTTTGGGTAGTATAGTCATTTTCACAAAATTGATTCTTCTAATCCAAGAACACAGTATATCTCTCCATCTGTTTGTCATCTTTAATTTCTTTCATCAGTGTCTTATAGTTTTCTGCATACAGGTCTTTTGTCTCCTTAGGTAGGTTTATTCCTAGGTATTTTATTCTTTTTGTTGTGATGGTAAATGGGATTGTTTCCTTAATTTCTCTTTCTGATTTTTGATTGTTGGTGTATGGGAATGCCAGAGATTTCTGTGCATTAATTTTGTATCATGAAATCTTACCAAATTCACTGATTAGTTCTAGTAGTTTTCTGGTGGCATGTTTAGGGTTTTCTATGTATAGTATCATGTCATCTGCAAACAGTGACAGTTTTACTTCTTTTCCAATTTGTATTCCTTTTATTTCTTTTTCTTCTCTGACTGCTGTGGCTAGGACTTCCAAAACTATGTTGAATAAGAGTGGTGAGAGTGGGCAACCTTGTCCTGTTCCTAATCTTAGTGGAAACGCTTTGTTTTTCACCATTGAGTATGATGCTTGCTGTGGGTTTGTCATATATGGCCTTTATTATGTTGAGGTATGTTCCCTTTATGCCCAATTTTATTTTTTTTTTGCTATACGTGGGCCTCTCACTGTTGTGGCCTTTCCCATTGTGGAGCACAGGCTCTGGATGTGCAGGCTCTGTGGCCATGGCTCACGGGCCCAGCCACTCTGTGTATGCCCATTTTCTAGAGAGTTTTTATCATACATGGGTGTTGACTTTTGTCAAAAGCTTTTTCTGCACCTATTGAGATGATCATATTGTTTTTATTCCTTAATTTGTTAATGTGGTGTATCACATTGATTGATTTGCATATATTGAAGAATCCTTGCATCCCTGGGATAAATCCCACTTGATCATGGTGTTTGATCCTTTTAATGTGTTGTTGGATTCTGTTTGCTCATATCTTGTTCAGGATTTTTGCATCTAGGTTCATCAGTGATATCAGTCTATATTCTTTTTTTGTGATATCTTTTTCTGGTTTTGGTATCAGGGTGCTGGTTTTGTAGAATGAATTTCGGAGTGTTTCTCCCTCTGCAATTTTTGGGAAGTGTTTGAGAAGGATGGGTGCTAGCTCTTCTCTAAATATTTGATAGAATTCACCTGTGAAGCCATCTGGTCCTGGACTTTTGTTTGTTGGGAGATTTTTAATTACAGTTTCAATTTCATTACTTGTGATACGTCTGTTTATATTTTCTAATTCTTCCTGGTTCAGTCTTGGAAAATTGTACCTTTCCAAGAATTTGTCCATTTCTTCGTGATTGTCCATTTTACTGGCATATAGTTGTTTGTAGGAGTCTCTTATAATCCTTTTTATTTCTGCAATGTCAGTCGTGATTTCTCCTTTTTGATTTGTAATTTTATTGATTTGAGTCCTCTCCCTTTTTTTCTTGAGGAGTCTGGCTAAGGGTTTATCAATTCTGTTTATCGTCTCAGAGAAGCAGCTTTTAGTTTTATTGATCTTTGCTATTGTTTTCTTCATTTCTATTTCATTTATTTCTGCTCTGATCTTTATGACTTCTTTCCTTCTACTGACTTTGGATTTTCTTTGTTCTTCTTTCTCTAGTTGTTTTAAGTGTAGGATTAGATTGTTTATTTGAGATTTTTCTTGTTTCTTGAGGTGAGATTGAATTGCTATAAAACTTCCCTCTTAGAACTGCTTTTGCTCTGTCCCACAGGTTTTGGGTCATCGTGTTTTCGTTGTCATTTGTTTCTATGTATTTTTAAATTTCTTCTTGATTTCTTCAATGATGTCTTGGTTATTTAGTAGTGCACTGTTTAGCCTCCATGTATTTGTGGTTTTTACAGTTTTTTCCTGTGATTGATTTCCAGTCTCATAGCATTGTGGTCAGAAAAGATGCTTGATATGATTTCAATTTTCTTAAATTTTCTGAGGCTTGATTTGTGACCCAAGATATGATCTCTCCTGGAGAATGTTCCATGTGTACTTGAGAAGACAGTGTATTCTGCCACTTTTGGGTGGAATATTCTATAAATATCAATTAAATCTATCTGGTCTACTGTGTCATTTAAAGCTTGTGTTTCCTTATTTATTTTCTGTTTGGATGATCTGTCCATTGGTGTAAGTGGGGTATTAAAGTTCCCTACTATTATTGTGTTACTGTCAATTTCTCCTTTCATGGTTGTTAGTATTTGCCTTATGTATTGAGGTGCTCCTGTGTTGGGTGCCTAAACATTTATGATTGTTATACCTTCTTCTTCAATTGATCCTTTGATCATTATAAGTAGTGTCCCTCCTTATATCTTGTAACTGTCTTTATTTTAAAGTCTATTTTATCTTATGTGAGTATTGCTACTCCAGGTTTCTTTTGATTTCCATTTGCATGGTATATCTTTTTCCATCCTTTCACTTTCAGTCTTTATGTGTTCCTAGGTCTGCAGTGGGTCTCTTGTAGACAGCATATACATGGGTCTTGTTTTTGTATCCATTCAGCCAGTCTGTGTCTTTTGGTGGGGGCATTTAATCCATTTACATTCAAGGTTATTACCGATATGTATGTTCCTTTCACCATTTTCTTAATTGTTTTGTGTTTGTTTTTGTGCATCTTTTTCTTCTGTTGTGTTTCCTGCCTAGAGAATTTTCATTAGCATTTGTTGTAAAGCTGGTTTGGTGGTGCTGAATGCTCTTAGCTTTTGCTTGTCTGAAAAGCTTTTGACTTCTCCATGGAATCTGAATGAGATCCTTGCTCGGTAGAGTAATCTTGGTTGTAGTTTTTTCTCTTTCATCACTTTAAGTATAGCCTGCCACTGCCTTCTTACCTGTAGAGTTTCCACTGAAAATTCAGCTGATGACCTTATAAGGATTCCTTTGTATGTTGTTTTTCCCTTGCTGCTTTTAATATTTTTTTCTTTGAATTTAATTTTTGTTAGTTTGATTAATATGTGTCTTGGTGTTTTGTTCCTGAGGTTTATCCTGTATGGGACTCTCTGTGCTTCCTGGACTTGGGTGGCCATTTCCTTTCCTATGTTAGGGAAGTTTTCGACTATAATCTCTTCAAATATCTTCTCAGACCCTTTCTTTTTCTCTTCTTCTTCTGGGACCACATAATTCGAACGTTGGTGCGTTTAGTGTTGTCCCAGAGGTCTCTTGAGATTGTCTTCAATTCTTTTCATTCTTTTTTCTTTATTCTGCTCCTTGGCAGTTATTTCCACACTTTTGTCTTCCAGCTTACTTACTCGTTCTTCTGCCTCCGTTATTCTGTTATTGATTCCTTTTAGTGTTTGTTTGTTCTTTAGTTCTTCTAGATCTTTGTTAAACATTTCTTGTATTTTCATAATCCCTGCCTCCATTCTATTTTCGAGATTCTGGATCATCTTTACTATCATTACTTTGAGTTCTTTTTCAGGTAGATCACCTATTTCCTCTTCATTTATTTGGTCATACTGTTTTCAACCTTGCTCCTTCATCTGTGATGTATTTTTTTGCCATCTCTTTTTTTTTTTTTTTTAAATGAGTGGGATTGTGTTCCTGTCTTACTGGTTGTTTGGCCTGAGGCTTCCAACACTGGAGTTTGTAGGCTGTTGGGTAGAGCTGGGTCTTGGTGCTGAGATGAGGAACTCTGTGAGACCTTACTCTGTTGAATATTCCCTGGGGTCTGAGGTTCTCTGTTAGTCCAGTGGTTTGGGCTCAGAGCTCCCACTGCAGGAGCTTTGGCCTGACCCCTGGCTCGTGAACCAAGATTCTGCAAGCTGCGTGGGGTGGCCAAAAAGAAAGCGAGAGAGTGAGAGAACAATAACAAAGTAAAAAATAAAATTAGACTAGAAAACTAACAGATGTGTTAGAAAGAATATAAAAATGAAAATATAGATGAATCAGCCGCCAGAAGGTACATCAGTACCAAAATAGTAAAAAAAAAAAAAAAAAAAAAAAAAAAAAAAAAAAGAAAAAAAAAAGGTGGGGGGGAAGACCTTGGCTGTGGAGGGTGGTGCCTAAGCAAGGGTGAGGTTTGGGTGGTGGGTGGGGCCTATGCTTAGGACCCACAGGGCTGGAAAAGGCCCTGGGGGCTGTAGGGGGTGGAGCTTAGGCTCAAGGAACAGCAGGGTCCCAGGTGTGCCCCCCACCCCTGGTCTCAGAGGACAGGGGACCTCACCTGGGAGCCCAACAGGCTTCCTGGGCTTGAGTGGTCAGGGTAAATGTCCTCTCCTCTCCTGCTCCTCCAGCTTGGGAGCACCCCTCCCACCTGCCTCTTCTGATCTTCCCCGCCTATGCCCCAGAACCAATTCGGCCAGAGGGTGGGGTGGGCCGGGGGGCCTTGGAGAGCAGGGAACTGGCCTGGGAGCTCAGCAGGCTCCCTGGGCCTGAGTGGGTGGGGTAAACCCCCTCTGCTCCTGTCCTGCTCCTCCCAGAGGGCCCCTCCTGCCTGCCTCTCCTGTTCCCCCCTTGGCCTCCTTCCTATGCCCCCAAGGACCCATGCGGCATGGAGGGGGCTTTGGGGTGGGGGTGGGTACCGGCTTGGGAGCTCAGCAGGCTCCCCGGCCTGAGTGGCCAGGTGATCACCCTCCGCTCCTCTCCCACTCTTCCTAGAGTCCCTCCCGCCTGCCTCTCCTGATCTCCCCAGCCTCAGGGGGGCCGATTCTGTCTGGCCTTCACTTCTCCTCCCGCATCAGTCCCCCTACATTCTACTGGTTCACTTTGGGGTTCCTCCCGTCTCCTTGGGCGTTAGAGTTCCCCACCAGTGGCCAGCAGCTGCCCTAGTTATGGGGAGACGCTAGTTCCATGTCTTCCCACACTGTCATCTTGACTCCATCTCCTCTGCTTTAGTTTTGAAAGGAAATGTAATGCTAGTAAACTTAGTAGTTTCACGGTTGAAGATATTTTTACTACTTACTTTTTTTAAAGATACCATTTTATTTCTCATTTTAACTTTCTTACTGACTTTGTGGTATGTAACCTAAGGCACTTCTACTCATGTAATTTAGAAAGTACCACCAATTAAATCACAGAGAAAAATATTTTCCTTGGCAGAAGCATTTGGCAAGAAGACCGTTTCTTCCTATTATTTTTTATCTAAGGGACAATATCATTTAAGGAAAGTTTTTTTTAATTGAAGTGTAGTTGATTTACAATGTTGTGTTAATTTCTGCTGCACAGCAAAGTGAGTCAGTTATACATATATATACATTGTTTTTCATATTTTCCATTATGGTTTATCACAAGATATTGAATATAGTTCCCTGTGCTCTACAGTAGGACCTTGTTGTTTATGCATTCTGTATATAATAGCTTGCATCTGCTAGCCCCAAACTCCCACTCCATCCCTTCCCCACACTCCCTAAAGAAAGTTTTAAATGAACAAATTCATGGATCACCTACAATCAGAAATATTATACATTTTCCTTGGTCTCTAAAAGCTTGGATGTATATTGTCTTAAATAATGGTAATCAACATTTAGACTTTAGAACCTATTTTATGTTTTGCTTTTAACACTAATATGTCATTTATGTATTTTATAAAAAGATTTATTTATTTAACTTATTTTTGGCTGCGTTGGGTCTTAGTTGCAGCACGCAGGATCTTCGTAGAGGCAGGCGGGATCTTTTGCTGCGGCTCGGAGGCTCCTCCTTGTGGTGTGCGGCCTTCTCTCTAGTTTTGGCATCGAGTTTTCTCTTCTCTAGTTGTGGCGTGCAGGCTCCAGCATGCAAGGGCTCTGTAGTTGTGGCACACAGGTTCCAGTGTGTGGGCTCTGTAGTTTGCGACACGCGGGCTCTAGTTGAGGCACGTGAGCTCAGTAATTGTGGCATGCCGGCTTAATTGCCCCGCAGCATATGGGATCTTAGCTCCCTGACCAGGGATCGAACCCACGTCCCCTGCATTGTAAGGCAGATTCTTTACACTGGACAACCAAGGAAGTCCCTAATATGTCATTTATTTTCATTTATATTGTCTTCTTAAATAGTAATTTAAAATATTACATTGTATTCCATCAGGTTGATATGCTGAAACTTACTAGTTATTCTTTCACCAGAAGAATTTAAATTCCCAGTACTTGATTTCCATTCCTCTTTCATATCCCTGATTTTCTGTTAATGCCATGTTTATTTCTGGAAAAGTTTGTATCCCTAGAGGATTATTTTCCCTTGGCAGCTAATTGTCACAATAAAGCATTAGTAGAATAATTTGCTGCAGCAAATATAATTTGTCTATTTTTTTTTAACACCATCTCAGAGATTCACTCTAGAGTCTGTCATGGCCAGTGCAGGTAACATGGTAATTGCATCCCAAATGGGAAATGAGAACACCACCTACTCCTTATAAGCATGGGCCTGATGGTTCCTCACCAGAACTAGCCTGTCATTCACTTCCCACCTGCACGGGGGAGAGGAATCCCATTCAGATGAGTCACTTCTGCCTCAGCTCTTACAGGGAATGATAGAGACAGACTCTTCTGAAATTTTTTCTTTTTTCTCCTTTGATGCTCATTGTCATGTTTTTCTCATTTTTCCTTCTATTTTTTCTATATATGTCATCTTCTTTTCCATCAGTTATCATTGATTTGTCTTGTTTTCTTTCCTCTTTTTCTCATTTTTTTCTTTTTTTTCACCACATTGCATATCTTTTCTTAGTCTCTTTCATGCTTCCTTTTCTCACCCACATCTCTCCATCATTTTAAAATTTTTTTCTGATTTTATCTCATTTTTCTTTGAGGTGACATAGCACAATATTAGAAGAGCTGTATCTAGCGTCAGGTTTTCTGGGTTAAATCTCACTTCTACCACTTACTAGATGTATGACCTTGGGCAAGATATATGTTCTTATCTGTAAAACAGGAATAAAAACAGTAATTCCCCCAAAAGGTTGTTGTGAAGAGTAAATAAATTATTACAGATAAATGGTTTAGAAGTGTGCTTGGCCCATAGGGTCTACTATTAATATTCTCATTGCTTTACACCCTTTATTTGTAGCTCCTTTTAATTCTCTTCAGCATCTCTGTCATTTTCTTCAGCTACACCCTTTTTTCCTCTGTTGATAGCCTAACGTGGGTTTATTTTTTAAATTGCTTTGCTTTTACTTGTGTTCTATTACACTCTTTTTTGCTCTTTTGATTCATTTCTATCTTTTCCTGTGCACAGAAAACTTTTACAGTTATAATTTCCTTTCTCTAATTTTATTAACAGGTTTGTAGGGTTTTTTTTTTAATTAATTTATTTTTGGCTGTGTTGGGTCTTCGTTTCTGGGTGAGGGCTTTCTCTAGTTGTGGCAAGCGGGGGCCGCTCTTCATCGCGGTGCACGGGCCTCTCACTATCACAGCCTCTTTTGTTGCGGAGCACAGGCTCCAGACGCGCAGGCTCAGTAATTGTGGCTCATGGGCCCAGTTGCTCCGCGGCATGTGGGATCTTCCCAGACCAGGGCTCGAAACCGTGTCCCCTGCATTAGCAGGCAGATTCTCAACCATTGTGCCACCAGGGAAGCCCTTTCTCTAATTCTTTACCTCTCTTTAATGTCCTTAAGTCCATTTTATTCATCATAGGAATGCAGCCTTCTCTAGGTTTTACATTTACTGTATTGTTTGTTTTAAAATCTCTTCTTTCATTGTTTATCTATTCATCATTTAGTAATCTGGCTTAGTTAACCTTAGAGGTGACATTTCTTCACATATTCTCTTGTGTGTTTTACATTTCATTTCTGATCCCCCGTCTCCCATTCCCTTTATAATTTTATAATGTTATATATCTTCTATTATTTTGCATTTTTATTGATGTTTTTCTTCTTTCATTTATTTATCTTGAGATATTTCTATGTATGAGTACTTCTATCCTCTTTCTTTGAATATAAGTTTTCTTCTATCGTTTGCTGTGTTTTTTCCCCAAATCACTCTCTTGATCACTTTATCCTATCTTATTTTCAATTCAATAAATTTGTTTCTCTAGAGAGTCTATTTTTTTCTTATCTCACAAACCCCCTTTACCTTATATTCTTTAACCATATTCCCCCTATATTTTTCACATTCTTTTCTCTCCTCTTTTTTCTCCATTATAATTTGACTTCTCACTTGCTCTCAATATTTGCTCTTAAATGTTTTAAATTATCACCTATATTTTTTCTTATTATGTTGACAGGTTAAAAAATATCTTCTATGGGATAATCATCTCTGTTAGCTCAGAAACAGATCTTTCCTATATGGAGCTCAGTTTCCAGTAGAAGCAGCAGAAACCCCAGACACTTTTAGTACTGTGATAAATGCTATGGGAAAGATAGATGAAAATTCCTCAAGAAGATAAGAAAAGTCTTACATGGAACAGTTTCTAACTTTTAGTGTTAAATTATTTCACCTATTTTCCATTTTATACTTATTTTTTTCCATTAAATATTCCATTACCCTAGGAGTAAATGTTTCTATTCCATAGAAGAATATCTGTAGTGCTATAGAAATTTATATTAATAACATTTTAAATTCTAAATAAAGATATATTCTATAGACTGCATAGAGGACTTTGTGAATTACTGTTACAATTGAAATTATCACACTTTTTAAGGAGATGAAATTCATAATACAGTATTGTTCTTAAAACTTTTGAAAGTAAAATGTAAATGTGAGGATTACTATTTTAAAAAACTAAAAGGAAAGTTTCAAATTTGATAACTTACCCTGCCAGATATTTGACTACATTTAAGCAACAATAAATAAACATGTGTAATGATGATTAGCTAACAATTCAATTATTCAGTGGAAAGTAGTAGTTCATTAAAAAGCAGATCAGAGGAATTATAAGCAACCTGTATATAATAATTTAGCATTAAGAATTAGGAAAGAATAGTCTCTATATGTGTGCTGTCCAGAATGGTAGCCACTAGCCAGTGAGTACCTGAAATGTGGCTAATTCAAACCAAGACATGCTTTCAGTATAAAATACACACTGAATTTTGGAGACTTAGAATTGAAAAAGAATCTAAAACATCTCTATTTTTATATTGATTATATGTTGAAATAATATTTGGATATATTGGGTCAAATAAAAATACATGGTTAAATTATTTTATTTCCACTTATTTTTTCCCTTTATTTTTTAATTGAAGGATAGTTGATTTACAATGTTACTTTCAGGTGTGCAGCGAAGTGGTTCAGTTATACATATGTATTCTTCTTCAGATTCTTTTCCATTATAGGTTATTACAAGGTACTGAATATGGTTCTTTGTGCTATACAGTAGGTCCTCGTTTATCTATTTTATACATAGTAGTCTGTATATGTTAATCCCAAACTCCTAATTTATCCCTCCCCTGTTTCTATTTTTTTTAATGTATCTAGTATAAACTTAAAATGACAATATAACTTACATATTTTATTATTGAATAGTGCTGTGCTAGATAATTGTAGGTGAAGTGATGTGTCTCTGTCTCCTTTGTATTGGGTTCACCATCATATGCCCCACTTTAAGCACACTGCTTTCATCAGTCCAGAAGTATGTGCAGACATCTACATATTAATACATAATCAATTCCCATAAATTCATTCCTCAAATCCTTTTCTCTTGTATAGTAATTCAGAATTCTATTTAACGTGCACGAATTTTGTATGATATTCCTTGGTCTGATTTTACCTTTTTATTCAGTGCTATTTTTTCAGATCTTTATATATTAATGATTTAAGTCTAAATCATTCTAACTTCTGCACATTTTTTATTTGCAGCATTCACATTTATATTCATCTATATCTGAATTGGTGAATAGTTGTTTCATGTCCTTGTAAAGCTGTCTATACTGAATATACATTCAAGCATAAAACTTATGTATCAGATGGTATGTACATATTAAATTCAATAAACACTTCCAAATTACACTCTAGAATTAACATACTAGTTTACTACACCACTAATAGTATCTGACAGTTTCTATTTTCCCACATCCTCACTAGCTCTTGAGATTATCTGACTGATGCTCTTGTCAGCATGATGAAGTACAATATCTTCCTGTTCTTCTAAGACGCATTTTTATAATTGCTACTGGAGTTAAATATAGTTTCAAAGCTTATTTGATCATTGGGTTACCCCTTCTATGAATTATTCCATAGATTGTCCAGTTGTCTTTGGGTACCCTGTCTCTCTTATAGATTTAAAGGAGATATTAGCATATTGAGGAGATAAGAATAATACATTTTCAGTTCAGGATGCATTGCAAATATCTCACTGTGTCTCCTACTTTTTGATTTTCCATTGTATAACTCTTGGTAGGGGATATTTTATATGAACATATACATACACACATATATGTACATATATACACATAAATATATCTATATGTATGCACTAATAATTCCAGATTAAAATCAGGTTAATTGTTACTAAATAACTGATAGAAATCTTAGAAATAAATCTCAGAAGTTAGCAGGTAACTTTCTAATTTTAAAATCAACAAATGCCAAAGGACAAAATAATTTTGTGTATAGTAAATTAGGTTCAATAACTTAGAAAAAATATATGAACAAAATTTAATGGCAACATATATTGAAATATATAAATTGAATTGAATATATTCATAAATCGAATATATTAAATTTAATAAATTTATTTTATCAAATATGCAAAATATATCAGCCATACAAATGTGCAAATCATTTAAAATCAACATTTTTTCACACACACACATTTTATTTTTACAAGAGACAAATAAACTGACACCAAGCATTGTAAATGGATGACCACAACAAAAGCAACAATGATTGCAATTACCAAACACGAAACACACTCATACTATGTCATAATATTGACATTTAGTCCAGTAATCCTCCACTGTAACAGCTCCTTTACTTTGCAGTGAAAATTGATTTGTATATTTTTTGCCTCTGAGTCCTTGTGGGTTTTTTTTTTTATTCAAACAGAAAGTCACAAAAATTATAATCACCCTCATCAGTTCACTCAGTCCCATGTAATTAATTTCTTTTCATCTTGATCTTTTGTTAGCACTTTTATGAATTCTGAAAATGCTTATTCATTCAGTTCAGCAGTATAGTCAGTTACCAGAAACCTGTACTTGTCAGACTCTTTTCCATCAATTCCTTGAAGATGAAACCCTTTTATAGGAACATGTTTGCAAGAGCATCAGAATACACCCAGAACTGTCTGTAAATGACAAAAGACTTAAAAATGACCACAGTTAAAGATTTGATGAAAGTTCATAATAATGCAATTGACAAGGAAATTTAGTTATTTCTGAGATATACATTTTAAAGTAATAACTAGAATTATAACATAACATTATACCAGAACATATAAGCTTTTTAGAAATTTCATGTAATGTCTGAAACGTATTAACATATTTCCATACAAATAACCCAAAGAAAGTTTAGTATTAATTGTTTTTTGGGTTTTTTTCATACTGCAGGTTCTTATTAGTCAGTTTTATACACATCAGTGTATATACATGTCAATCCCAATCGCCTGATTCAGCACACCACCATCGCCACTGCACTGTGGTTTTCCCCCCTTGGTGTCCATACGTTTGTTCTCTACATCTGTGTCTCAACTTCTGCCCTGCCAGCTGGTTCATCTGTACCATTTTTCTAGGTTCCACATACATGCGTTAATATGCGATATTTGTTTTTCTCTTTCTGACTTACTTCACTCTGTATGACAGTCTCTAGGTCAATCCACGTCTCAAAAAATGACTAAATTTCGTTCCTTTAGCTTGATGGGAGGGACTGGTGGTGGGTAGAGCTGACTGTTGCTTTGGTGGGCAGAGCTCAGAAAAACTTTCATCCACTTGACTGTTTATGGGTGGGGCTGGGTTCCCTCCCTGTTGGTTGTTTGGCCTGAGGCAACCCAACACTGGAGCCCACCTGGGCTCTTTGGTGGGGCTAATGGCGGACTCTGGGAGGGCTCACGCCAAGGAGAACTTCCCAGAAGTTCTGTTGCCAGTGTCCTTGTCCTCACAGTGAGACAGAGCCACCCTCCCCCCCCGCCTCTGCAGGAGACCCTCCAACACTAGCAGGTAGGTCTGGTTCAGTCTCCCGTGGGGTCACTGCTCCTTCCTCTGGGTCCTGATGCACATGCTACTTTGTGTGTGCCCCCCAAGAGTGGAGTCTCTGTTTCCCCCAGTCCTGTCGATGTCCTGCAATCAATTCCCACTAGACTTCAAAGTCTGACTCCCTAGGAATTCCTCCTCCCGTTGCCAGACCCCCAGGGTGGGAAGCCTGATGTGGGGCTCAAAACCTTCACTCCAGTGTGTGGACTTCTGTGGTATAAGTGTTCGCCAGTCTGTGAGTCCCCACCCAGCAGTTATGGGATTTGATTTCACTGTGATTGCGCCCCTCCTACCATCTGATTGTGGCTTCTCCTTTGTCTTTGGATGTGGGTATCTTTTTTGGTGAGTTCCAGTGTCTCCCTGTCAGTGATTATCCAGCAGCTAGTTGTGATTCTGGTGTTCTAGCAAGAGGGAATGAGAGCACATCCTTCTACTCTGCCATCTTGGTTCCTCTTCTAAAATCAACACTTTGAATTGACATTTAACAAGATGCAAAGCAAATCAACAAGTTTGTTTTAAAAGTTCAACCTAATACAAAATTAATCAAATTACAACAGCAAAGCCATATTTTTCTCCAAAGAAAAACTGGCAAAGATTATCAAAAGTTACTCTATGCCAGTTTGGTTAGAGTTGGTTAGATACTTTGTTGAATATGAGTTTATTTGGGTATAACTTTTCTGGAAATAACTTGGCAATTATTGCCTTTTATACATAAGGCTTTGTACCTGAAGAACACAGCAGTATTTCTAGTGAGGAAATTTCAAATATGAAAACACTGTCAGAAATTATGAAATATTAAATATTTATTTTAAAAATATATTTAAAATTATGTTTACAAGGCACTCTACATGGAGAATGCTTCTGTTCTCAGTTACAAACATGATACAAAATTCTATGTTATCATTTCTTTAAAAGATTTTAAAAAGCTGCAGTTAAGTATCAAATGTTAAATGTGTTTGCCTCTATATGGGTAGGATTATGTATATTTTAAAATATCACATTATAATTCTTTTTCCCCAAATTTCTACAATTTTAATTTTAATAACTCTCTTAGGCAGAACATAATACTATTTTAATCCATGCATTGATCACAAATGTTTGCTTTTCTCTGTAGTCTGCTTTCTTGTGGAAGCAAATAAAATTGTGTGATATTTACAGATCTAGTTATTTCTGATTATCTTACAGTCTGTTCCTCTAGTGATCTCACAAATGCCAAAAAATATGTTCCCTTATGTAGCACATATAGTGTTTCAAGATCTGGGATAGTGTTTTCTTTGGCCTTAGTACAATTTTCCACTATTTTATTTTCTGTGTATCAATTGATTTTATCAACTTATATCTAATTCTACTTCTAGGTATTTGGGCATTGTTTTTAATCCTAACAAAGACACAAAAAAATGTTTTCAAGCAATGTGATCCTTGGAATTTTGTTCCTCTCCCAAACCTGCATTGGAGTTGTAGGGAACTCATTGATCACTGCATATGCTTACATTTTCTTTGACACATGTCAGAAGAAGGCCACAGATAATATTCTCATCCATCTGACTTTTTGTAATGGTTATCATAATTTGTAGAGGTATTCCAGAAGTGATGTTTTATTTTGGAATTAAACATATTCTAGATGTTGTTGGATGTAAGGCAGTGCTATTCATTATTATAGAGTTGCATGTGGACTTTCTATCTGCTCCACGTGTCTCCTGAGCATATTCCAAGCCATCACCATCAGTCCCAGCAACTGCATCCTACTATGGCTCAAACTCAAAGCATCCAGTTTAATTTTATCTTCTTTCCTCTTCTTTTGGATCTTTAACATCTTGCTCAACATCCAGATCATAAGAGGTAGTACGGCATCAAAAAATGTCACTTTTCTTGGGCATGGATTTCCTCTGAAATACTGTACAACATTTGGGCCTCGTGTTGCATTTATAAGAGTTATTCTTACTAATGACATTCTCTTTATGTTCCTTATGGTCTGGACCAGTATTTACATGGTGACTCTCCTACACAGACATCAGAAGTTCAGGTTTGGCCCAAGAGCAAGAAAACCCAGAAAATCTCAGAGTAGAGAGCCACTCAAACAATCCTTTACCTGGTGACATTTTTTTAAATTAATTCTTTCCTCATTATGCACATTTCCTTTTCACATCACAAAGATTTTAATCAACAGTGCATCAGTGTCTTTTTCTCATCCTCAGTGCTCTGCCCTTTGGTGCTGATCAATAGTGACAGCAGGGTTTTCAAAGTGCTCTGTGCTCTTCCAAAGAGAAGAAGGTAGCTTCAAAAGTAGATAACTGATGAATGATATTCAAAATCTTTAAGTTGCATCTAAGGGGTCCATGAGGAGCAAAATTCTTCTTTATCATGATAAGGAAAATTTCAGCACACAGAATTTTAATAGACACACCTGTTCTCTTATGTCTCTAATTCCTGTAGAGATGTCTTCAGGAGATTTTTCACTCACCAACAGAATTGAAGGTAAAGTTTTGGAATGGTACAAGCAATAGAGTCTGGGTAGACTCTTTGAGGCAACTGAATATGAGACATTTAAAGGTGTGATTATTTTATGTTAATGAAAGACTACCTTAAATCGTTGAATCAATTGTTAGCTTTGGTGTTAAATTTACAGATGCAATGTTTTCTAATCCTACCACATAGTATAAGTGATTTAATTAACAGCTAATGATAATTTAACAGAAAATGATGAAAAATAGAGGTGCAGGCCATATCAATAAAAATTACTGGAAGTTTATGAAAGCTACAGAACAGCCTGTCTTCAGTACTGAGAATTTCAGTACTTCGTTATAGCTCTTCCTTAAGTCTTCCTTAATCTCACTAAGTGATGTTACCTAGTATTCAGTATAGAAGAGAACATCAGTTCTGGATTTATACCACCTAAATATGTTTAGTTGTATCATTGTAATTAGCAACTTTTTTCAAAATAATTTTAAAGTATAAATCTTCCCACTTTACCTAGTTCCCTGTTAGCTTTTTTTAACTTTTTTTTTAAACTGAAGTATAGTTAGTTTACAATGTTGTGTTAATTTTAGGTGTACAGCAAAGTGATTCAGTTATACATACGTACATATATACATATATATTATTTTTCAGATTCTTTTCTATTATAGGTTATTACAAGATACTGAATATGATTCTTTGTGCTATACAGTAGGTCCTCGTTTATCTACTTTATACACAGCAGTCTGTATATGTTAATCCCAAACTCCTAATTTATTCCCCCCTCCCCTGCCATGCCTCCTCCCTTGCTATTCCCCCAGTAACCACAAGTTTGTTTTCTATGTCTGTGGATATATTTGTTTTGTAAGTAAGTTCATTTGTATTGTTTTTTTAGATTCCATATATAAGCGATATCATATGATATTGGCCTTTCTGTCTGGCTTACCTCACTTAGTATAATAATCTCTAGGTCCATCCATGTTGCTGCAAGTGACATTATTTCGTTCTTTTTTATGGCTAATATTCCATTGTATATATGTACCACATCTTCTTTATCCACTCCTCTGTCGATGGACATTTAGGTTATTTCCATGTCTTGGCTATTGTAAATAATGCTGTAATGAGCATTCGGGTGCATGTATCTTTTCGAATTATAGTTTTCTCTGGATTTATGCCCAGGAGTGGGATTGCAGAATCATATGGTAGCTATTTTTAGGTTTGTTTTGAAGGAACCTCCATACTGTCCTCTATAGTGGCTGTACCAATTTACATTGCCACCAAGAGTGCAAGAGGGTTCCCTTTTCTCCACACCCTCTTCAGCATTTATTGCTTGTAGATTTTTTGATGATGGCCCTTCTGACCCGTGTGAGGTGATACCTCATTGTGGTTTTGATTTGCATTTCTCTAGTAATTGGCGATGTTGAGCATCTTTTCACGTGCCTCTTGGTCATCTGTATGTCTTGTTTGGAGAAACGTCTGTTTAGATCTTCTGCCCACTTTGTGATTGGGTTGTTTGGGCCGTTTGTATATTTTGGAAGTTAATCCCTTGTCGGTTGAATCATTTGCAAATATTTTCTCCCATTCTGTAGGTTGTCTTTTCATTTTGTTTATGGTTTCCTTTGCTGTGCAAAAGCTTTGAAGTTTAATTAGGTCCTATTTGTTTATTTTTGTTTCTATTTCCATTACTCTAGGAGATGGATCCAAAAAAATATTGTTGTGATTTATGTCAGAGTGTTCTGCCTATGTTTTCCTCTAGGAGTTTTATAGTATTCGGTCTTACATTTAGGTCTTTAATCAATTTTGATTCTGTTTTTGTGTTTATGGTGTTAGAGTATGTTCTAATTTCATTCTTTTGCATGTAGCTGTCCAGTTTTCCCAGCACCACTCACTGAAAAGACTGTCTTTTCTCCATTGTATATTCTTGCCTTCTTTGTCATAGATTAACTGACCATAAGAGTGTGGGTTTATTTCTGGGGTTTCCTGTTCCATTGATCTATGTGTCTGTTTTTGTGTCGGTACAATAGTGTTTTGATTACTGGAGGTTTGTAATATAGTCTGAAGTCAGGGACCCTGATTCCTCCCAGCTCTCTTCTTTCTCAAGACTGTTTTGGCTATTTGGGGTCTTTTGTGTTTCCATACAGATTTTAAAATTTTGTTCCAGTTCTGTGAAAAATACCATTGGTAATTTGATATGCATTGCATTGAATCTGTAGATTGCCTTTGGTAGTACAGTCATTTTAACAATATTGATTCTTCCAATCCTAGAACACAGTATATCTTTCCATCTGTTTGTGTTGTCTTCAGTTTCTTTCATCAGCATCTTATAGTTTTCAGAGTACAGGTCTTTTGCCTCCTTAGGTAAGTTTATTCCTAGGTATTTTATTCTTTTTGATGCGATGGTAAATGGGATCATTTCTGTAATTCCTCTTTCGACATTTCAATGTCAGTGTATAGAAATGCAGCAGATTTCTATATATTAATTTTGTATCCAGCAACTTTATCATTTCACTGATGAGCTCTAGAAATTTTCTGGTGGCATCTTTAGGATTTTCTATGTATAGCATCATATCATCTGCAAACAGTGACAGTTTTACTTCTTTTCCAATTTGGATTCCCTTTATTTCTTTTTCTTCTCTGATTGCCATGGCTAGGACTTCCAAAACTATGTTGAATAAAAGTGGCAAGAGAGGACATCCTTGTCTTGTTCCTGATCTTAGAGGAAATGCTTTCAGCTTTTCACCATTGAGTATAATGTTAGCTTTAAGTTTGCCATATATGGCCTTTATTAGGTTGAGGTAGGAGTTTTTATGATAAATGGGTATTGAATTTTGTCAAAAGCTTTTTCTGCATCTATTGAAATGATCATATGGTTTTTATTCTTCAATTTGTTGATGTGGTGAATCACACTGATTGATTTGTGGATATTGAAAAATCCTTGCATCCCTGGGATAAATCCCACTTGATTATGGTGTATGATCCTTTTAATGTGTTGTTGGAAGTTTTAAAATCACAGTTTCAATTTTAGTACTTGTGATTGGTCTGTTCATATTTTCTATTTCTTCCTGGTTCAGTCTTGGGAGATTGTACCTTTCTAAGAATTTGTCCATTTCTTCTAGGTTGTCCATTTTATTGGTGTATAGTTGCTTGTAGTAGCCTCTTATGATCCTGTGTATTTCTGTGGTGTCTGTTGTAATCTCTCCTTTTTCGTTTCTAATTTTATTGATTTCAGCCCTCTCCCTCTTTTTCTTGATGTGTCTCACTAAAGGTTTATCAATTTTGTTTCTTGTCAAAGAACCAGCTTTTAGCTTTATTAATCTTTGCTATTGTTTTCTTCATTTCTATTTCACTTATTTCAGCTCTGATCTTTATGATTTCTTTCCTTCTACTAACTTTGGGTTTTGTTTGTTCTTTCTCTAGTTCCTTTAGGTGCAAGGTTAGGTTGTTTATTCGAGATGTTTCTTGTTTCTTGAGGTAGGATTGTATTGCTATAAACTTCCCTCTTAGAACTGTTTTTGCTGCATCCCATAGGTTTTGGATCATCGTGCTTTCATTTTCATTTGTCTCTAGGTATTTTTTGATATCCTCTTTGCTTTCTTCAGTGATCCATTGGTTGTTTAGTATCATACTGTTTAGCCTCCATGTGTTTGTGTTTTAACAGTTTTTTTCTTGTAATTTCTAACCTCACAGGAGTGTGGTTGGAAAAGATGCTTGATATGATTTCAATTTTCTTAAATTTGTGAAGGTGTGCTTTGTGGTCCAGCATGTGATCAATTGGGGAGAATGTTCCATGTGCATTAGATAGAGAAGAAAGTGTATTCTGCTGCTTTGGGATGGAGTGCTCTATAAATATCAATTAAGTCCATGTGGTGTAATGTGTCATTTAAGGCCTGTGTTTCCTTACTGATTTTCTGTCTGATCCGTCCATTGATGAAAGTGGGGTGTTAAAGTTCCCCAGTATTACTGTGTTACTGTTGATTTCTCCTTTTATAGTTGTTAGTATTTGCCTTATGTATTGAAGTGCTCCTATGTTGTGTGCATATATATTTACAATTGTTATATCTTCTTGGATTGATCCCTTGATCATTATGTAGTGGCCTTCTTTGTCTCTTGTAACAGTCTTTATTTTTTAAAAAGTGTTCATTTTATATTTTGGCTGTGCTGTGTGGCCTGTGGGATCCTAGTTCCCTGACCAAGGATGGAACCCCTGCCCCCTGCATTGGAAACATGGGGTCTTAACTACTGGACTGCCAGGATAGTCCCATAACAGTCTTTATTTTAAAGTCTATTTTGTCTGAGTGTTGCTACTCCAGCTTTCTTTTGATTTCTATTTGCATGGACTACCTTTTTCCATACTCTCACTTTCAGTCTGTGTGTGTCCCTTGATCTGAAGTGGGTCTCTTGTAGACAGCATATATACAGGTCTTGTTTTTGTATCCATTCAACCAGTCTATGTCTTTTGGGTGGAGCATTTAATCCATTTACATTTAAGGTAATTATCAATATGTATGTTCTTATTGCCATTTTGTTCATTGTTTTGGATTTGTTTTTGTTGGTGTTTTTTCTTCCCTGCCTCTTGTTCTCTTCTCTTATGATTTGATGACCAACTTTAGTGTTGTGTTTGGATTCCTTTTTCTTTTTTGTGTGTAGCTACTATAGATTTTCAGTTTGTGGTTATCATGAGGTTCTGATATGGCAGTCTGTACATAAACAAGATTGTTTTAAGTTGCTGGTCTTTTAGTTTCAAATGCATTTCCAATATCATGCATTTGTGCTCTCCTCTTCTCACAGTACCTGGTTTTGATATCATATATGTGGGCAGATGATTTCCTACCTTTACTGTATGTTTGTCTTTACTGGTGAGCTCTTCCATTTTTAATTTTTAAATTTATAGTTGTTACCTTTTCTGCCTAGAGAAGTTCCTTTGGCATTTGTTGCAAAGCTGGTCTGGTGGTGCTGAATTCTCTTAGCTTTTGCTTGTCTGCAAAACATTTGATTTCTCCATCAGATATGAATGAGAGCCTTGCCAAGTAGAGTAATCTTGGTTGTAGGCTTTTCGCTTTCATTGCTTTAAATATATTGTGCCTCTCGTTCTGGCCTGCAGAGTTTCTGCTGAGAAATCGGCTGTTAACCTTGTGGGAGTTCCTTTCTATGTATTTGTTTTTCCCTCGTTGCTTTTAATATTTTTTCTTTGTCTTTAGTCAGTTTGATTACTGTGTGTCTCAGCATGTTCATCTTTGGGTTCATCCTGCCTGGGACTCTCTGTGCTTCCTGGACTTGGATGACTGTTTCCTTTCCCATGTTAGGGAAGTCTTCAGCTATTATCTCTTCAAGTATTTTCTCAGGTCCTTTCTCTTCTCCTTCTGAGACCCCTATAATGTGAATCTCCAGTGTCCCTGTCCCCACAGTGAGCCATAGCTGCATCCCCCCGCCTCCACAGGGGACCCTCCAACACTAACAGGTAAGTCCAGCCTAATCTCTTAGGAGGTCACTGCTTTTTTCTCTGGGTTCTGATGTGCACGAGACTTCATGTGCACCCTCGAAGAGTGGAGTTTCTATTTCCCCCAGTCCTGTGGAATTCCTGCTGTCAAACCCTGCTGGCCTTCAAAGCCAGACTCTGGTGGCTTCTCCTCCTGTTGCCATACTCACAGGCTGGGAAGCCAACGTGGGGCTCAGAACATCACTCCTGTGGGAGAACTTCTGTGGTGTAATTATCTTCCAGTTTGTGGGTTGCCCACCTGGCGTGTATGGGATTTGATTTTATCGTGATTGTGCCCCTCCGACCATCTTATTGTGGCTTCCTCTTTGTCTTTGGACGTAGGGTATCTTTTTTGGTAGGTTCCAGCGTTTTTTTTTTTTGTCAATGGTTGTTCAGCAGTTAGTTGTGATTTTGGTGTTTCCATGAGAAGGGGTGAGCTCACATCCTTCTACTCCGCCATCTTTCCTCCTCCTCAATCATAAATTCTTGCAACTTTGTATGAATGTTTACAATGTTCAAAATGCTTAGAAAAAATTTTGCGCTCATTCAATACACAATAAGAAAGAAATAAAGGAGTAAGAACAAAGAAGATAAATAGAAAAAGAACTTCAAGTATGAAATAAAACCAAAGGAAGTAGAGATAAACCAGAGATCAATGAAATACAAAATGAACAGAAAATCAAAGAAAAGTAGGCTCTTTAGTAAAATGTATAAGACTACCAAGACTGATTGAGAAAAACAAAAACATTACTAACATCTATCAGGAATAAAACAAGAACCATTAATTATTCTACAGAAACTAAAAAAAACAAGAGTAATCCGAACAACTCCATGTCATTAAATCCAACAACTTAAATAAATTCTGTGAAAACCCAACTTATGAAAACTGAGAGAAGATGAAAAAGAAATCTGAATTGGCCTATAAGAAATACTGCTTTTATAAACTTCCTACAAGTAAAATTCTAGGATAAGATCCTTTTACCAGTGAAATCTATCTTATAAAAACTTTCATGAAATAGATGAGAAAGTATTTTAACTTACTTTATGAGGCCAGTGTCACTCTAAAAACAAAGGTGGATCCTGAAATTTACAAGACATTGTTAAGAGAAATTAAAGACAATCTAAATAAGTGGAGAAATATACCAGGGTTACCTATTGGAAGACTCAACACTGTTAAGATGTCAATACTCTTCAAACCGGTTTACTGATTCAATGAATAAAATCCGAACAGCCTTTCTAATAAAAATTGGCAAGCCTGTTCTAAAAATTATACGGAAAATTTTAAATCTCAGCATTGTCAAAAGAATCTTTAAAAGTCAAAGGTCTTACACCACCTGATTTCCAGTCTTTTAAGTTTGCTGGAATCAAGTCAGTCTGGTTTACTTGTAAGCATAGACATATGGATTAATGTAACATAATACAAAGCCCAGAAATACACATGGCCAGTTGATTTTGACAGTGTCCCCAACCTAATTCAGCAGGAAAAGAAAATTCTTTTCAATTACCTGTTAACTAGATATCCATTTGAGAAAAAAAAATTAGCTTTCACCATATTTCAAACTGTAAACAAATTAATTTGAGGTGGATCATAAAATTAAATGTAACCGCTAAAACAACATATTGTAGAATTAAACATAAAAGGATATTTTTGTGACCTTGGAGTACTTGAAGAATTTGTTTTAGCAGGATGCTAATCTAACAATAAAGAAAATCTGCATAAATTTACTTTAATACAATGTTAATAAAATGAAAAGACAAGCCACTGACTAGGAGAAAATATTTGTGATATATATATCTTTATAAGGGCATGTATTCAGAATATATAATTACTACTTCAAATCAGTACTAAATAGGTAAAACCAGTGAAACATTATAATTTTGAACGCATACTTCATGAATAAGATATACAAACTGCTAATATGCACATGGAAAGTTCTCAACATTATTAGGAAAAGTGAGAATAAAATCACACTGAAATTCTGCTGCCTGCTTATAGAATAGCCCAAATTAGAAAGACTGACAATACCAAGTGTTGGTGAGGGTGTAGAGCATCTGGGGCTCCCATACGTTTCTTTTGAGAGTATGAAGTGTTACAACCACTCTGAAAAACTTTACAAGAAACTATCCCAAAGTTAAATGGACACTTTCACTATGAACCTGTGAAGATGCCTATAAAAAATGAAAATGTGAAAAGACTGTACATCATTCATAACACCTTTATTCATAATACTGCACACTGGAAAACACCTCAATGTCCATCAACAGACGAATGGGTAAGCAAATTGTGCAGAACACTCCAGAAGCAATGAATGCAGGTAAATATATCGGTTTACATGAATAGAAGCCTTGCACACAAAGAACAATGCAAGAGTCTATTTGCAAAAAGTTTAAGTACAGGCTAAATAAATCTGGTGGTGATAAAAATCATAACAGTGGGCGGAATATCTAAATAGACACTTCTCCAAAGAAGACATACAGATGGCCAGAAAGCACATGAGAAATGCAAATCAAAACTACAATGAGGTATCACCTCACACTGGTCAGAATGGCCATCATCAAAAAATCTACAAAACAATAAATGCTGGAAAGGGTATGGAGAAAAGGGAACCCTCCCACACTATTGGTGAAATCTAAATTGGTACAGCCATTATGGAGAACAGTATGGAGGTTCTTTAAAAAACTAAATATAGAACTACTATATAATCCAGCAATCCCACTCCTGGGCATATATCTGGAGAAAACCATAATTGGAAAAGATACCTGCAACCCAATGTTCATTGCAGCATTATTTACAATAGCCAAGATGTGGAAGCAACCTAAATGTCCATCAACAGAGGAGTGGATAAAGAAGATGTAGTACATATATACAATGGAATATGACTCAGCCATAGAAAAGAATGAAATAATTCATTTGCAGCAATATGGATGGACGTAGAGATTGTCATACTGACTGAAGTAAATCACAGAGAAAGACAAATATCATATGATATCACTTATAACTGAAACAAATGAACTTATTTACAGAACAGAAATAGAGTCACAGATGTAGAAAACAAACCTATGGTTACCAAGAGGAAAGCAGGGAGGAGGGATAAATTGGAAGACTAGGATTGACATATATACTCTACTATATATAAAATAGATAACTAATAAAGACCTCTACTGTATAGCACAGGGAACTCTACTCAATACTCTGTAATGACTTATATGAGAAAAGAATAACTGATTCACTTTATACCTGTATACCTGAAACTAACACAACATTGTAAATCAACTATATTCCAATAAAATCATAACAGTGGTTGCCCTGGATGGGGAATTAACTGGAAAATGTTAAGGAAACTTTCTGAGGTGATAAAAATGTTCTAATTATTGATCCTGACCTTCTTACATAAGTGTACATGTATGTCAAAACAAACTTTGGTTAAATATATTCATTTTATTGTATGTAAATTATATCTTAATTTGGAAAGGGCAAAAAGAAGAATATTTATTAAAAACTGAAAAGATAATACTTATTAGATTTGAAAAAATAAGAAATCTGTATTACCCCATGTTGGTAGACATTTGGGGATATAGGAATCCTCATATACTTCTGGTGGAAATGTAGATTGGTATAGACATTCTGCAATACAAACTAGCGCTACTTAGTCCAATTGAGTATAAATAGAAATCATGACCTGACATCTCTAATCCAGGGGAAAATATGCAATAACGGAAGTAAAAATATTCACTGGAGGGAATGAATGGAAATAGCAGAGGAAAGAGTCAATTAACTTGCGGGTGGTTTACTAAGAATTATCCAATCTGAACAAACAGTAAAAAGACTAAAAAAAAAAGTGAACAGAGCCTAAGGGACACGTGGTAAATTATCAAAAGTCTAATATTCATGTCATTGGAGTCACAGAAGGAGAGGAACAATACAAATGCAGACAAAAAATACTTGAAGAAAGAAGACTTCTGATTTCAAAACCACCATGTGTAACCACAAGAAAAAAAAAAGGCAGTCAAACTGAAAATCAACAACTTCCTTGTATCCATCAGAGAACTGAGTATTCAGAGAAACCAGAATCTCAATCTTGACAGAAAGTTAGATCCAGAGTTATAGCCCAGATATGCTTACTTGGAGCATATCTATGCAGCATACTTATTACTGGAATTATAAACTGGTAGGAACACTTAAATGATAATGTTGAGGAATTTCTGGAGTCATGGGCTGTACCTTAGGGAAACACATCAGGTTTTCAGAGTAAAGACCAGAGAAAGATCCTCTCATGGCTCTTGAAAGTGATATATACCCAGAATCTTCTCCATACAAAGGTCTATACTCCAGGGTAAAAGATTTGCCAGAACTTTATCCCAATTGAGAAAAAGGTATTTTTCTCACTCTAGATGCTAGCATCCCTATCTCACCTACGGGGTAGAGGGCTATACAGGAAGAAATGCTTGTGAAGGCCACAGACACAAAAGAAAGGATTTAATTAGATAGTAGGGTGCCTCCCCCCCCATTCATCTTACCACCACATCAACAGGGCTTCAGTATAACAATAGTGGATTACAGCTGAAAGAGCTGCAAAAAACTGACACTTTTTAAGGAGGAGTACTTGAAGAAGCTCAAAGTCAAGAGGGGAGACAGAAAAAAAAAAAAAAAAACACTGGGTGAATTTGGAGTTTGTGGAACCTAAGGCTGCAGGAAACATGAACAAAGCCAAACTCTTAGTTTAACATAATTAACATAAATCAGGTGTGAGAACTTATCAGTTTCTATTATCTGATAGAACATGTTTGTCTTTCAACCAAATGTAACAGGGCATACCCAAAGGCAAGAAGCCAAGCTGAAGAGACAAAGCAAGCAACACAACAAGATTCAGTTATGACACAGATCTTATAACCATAAGGCATGAAACAATCATGATTAAAGAGAATGATGTCAGCAAGATGTCAGACCAGGAGGTCCTAACCCTCATATTCCCATGAGAACAATATAACTATGTAGGTCAAAAAATACCTCTTGTATGTCAAAAATCTCTCTTGGAGAGCTCTGGATTACAATTAAAAAGCTGCAACAGACCAATGAAGCACAAAAATTGAGGATAGTTATATAAAAAGTGTAGGAAGCACTCTGCTAGCATCAGTGCTGATATTGCTCAGTGCCGTGACGGATTCCTCTCAGCCACTACTTCCTCATTTGAGGGAAAAGGAGAGCAGGAGGACTGAAAGAGCCTTCATGACCTAGGCCTCCAGTAACCCATGGCATCACCGTGGACACCCACAGCTTTTGCCACTGAGGACCCCCATAAGCCTTCACGATACTGACCTGAGCCAATGTAATTCCCTGTAGTCCTCACTGGGGCACTCTCCTGAGAGCTGGAGCCACTACTGTGCATACCTGGGGCCTGGGCCACCACAACCATCCACTCCAGTCCTAGTGCTGCCTAGGTCAGTGCATGCATGTGCCCAGACCCCAGTGCAAAGACAGATCCCTTCCACAGTGACTTCCCCGTGCAGGGAGAAGGAGAAAAGGAGACTCTCAGTGTCCCTTGCCACCAAGGACTTAAAAGCCCTAGTCATCACCATGGACACCCTCAGCTTCCCTCAGTCAGGACCAGTGAAGTCTTTGCCACTGCCGATGCCAGCTGATGGAGATGCCCAGAGTCTAACTGCTGCACCTCCCCAGGAGTGAGAGTCACCAATGTGCCCCCTTTGGGCCTGGAGCTGCTGCACCCCACGCATCTGGTTCCCTCACACCCAATCGTAAGTGAAGGCCTTTCTGCACTGAAACTGGACCATAATGTCTGTATGAGGGGGCCCTCCCTTCAAATGCATGGACACAAGTAACACACACACACACACACACACACACACACACATCAGGGAAATATGACACTACCAAACAAACACATTAAGTTTCCACTGACTGACCCCAAAGAAATGAAGATCTAGAAACTGCTTTGCAAAACCTTCAGAATAACTGTTTTAAAGGAGCTCAGTAAATTTTAAGAAAACACAGACTGCTCGATGGAATCAGGAAAACAACGTGAACCAAATGAGAAATTCAAAGAGAAGTTATAACATGAACTAAACAGAAATTCTGAAGCTGAAGAATACAATAAATAAAATGAAAAATGCAACAGATTCAACAGCAGACTCAATCAAGCAGAAGAAAAAAATCTGTGAACTCGAAGACAAGTCATTTGAAATCATCCAAGCAGAGGAGAAAAGAGAATAAAGAAAAGCAATCTTGCATGATTTATGGAATACCGTCAAAGAACTGCTGTACATTATGGGAGTCCCAGAGAGAGAAAAAGGAGATATTTATTTAAAGGGAAAATGGTTGAAAATTTTCCAAATCTTGGGAGGAAAAATGGACAACCAGACTAATGAAGCTCAAATGACCCCAAATAGAATCAACCCAAAGAAGATTACACAGAGACATATTATAATCAGATTGTCAAAAGTCAAGGACAGAGAATTTTGAAAGTAGTAATAGAAAAGCTACATGTCATATATAGGAGAACCCCCATAATACTATCAGCAAATTTTTCAGCAAAACCTTGCAGTCTAGGAGAAATATTGAAAGAAAAAATTTTCAACCAAGAAGACTATACCCAGAAAATAATCTTTTCAGAGGAAAGAGATAATGTTTCTCTTAGACAAATAAAAACGGAGGGAATTCATCACCCCTAGACCTGCTGGCAAGAAAGGAACAAAGGAACAACAAAACAGTAGCAAAAAAAAAAAAGTAAGAAAATAATGAACAAAATGAAAGAAATAAGTCCATATCTATCGATAATTATTTAATGTAAATGGATTAAATTCTCCAATCTAAACAAAGAATGACTGAATGGGTTTAAAAAAAAAAGAAATCACAGGAGCCAACTATATGCTTCCTATAAGAAACTCACTTTAGCTTAAAGGACACATCCAGGAGAAAGCAAAGGAATGTAAAAAGTTATTCCAAGCAAATGTTAATGAGAGAGAGCAGGGTAGTCATAATTATATTGGATAAAATAGAGTATGAGTCAAAAACTGTCACAAGAGACAAGGAAGGTCATTATATTTATGATAATGGGGCCAATTCATCATGAGGGTATAAACACCAAATAGCTGAGTACCAAAATATATAAATATTAACAGAATGGAAGGGAGAAATAGGCAGCAATACAATAATAGTAGGGGACTTTAAGTATGTCAGTTTCAACAATGGATAGATCATCCAGACAGAATAATGAGGGAGAAAATGGACTTGAGCAACACTATAGACAAAATGGACCTAACAAACTATACAGAACATCCATTCAACAATATCAGAATACACATAATCAAGCACACAGGACATTCTCCAGCATGGGTCATATGTTAAGCCATAAAATAAATCTTAACAGATTTCAAAAGATTTATATTGTACAGAATAACTACAAGGGTATGAAACTAGAAATGAATAACAAGGAAAAACTGAAAATTCACAGTAGGTTAAAATTGAACAGCATACTCTTGAACAACCACTGGGTTAGAGAAAAATCAAAAGGGAAATTGAAAAGTATCTTGTAATGGATGAGAATGAAAACACAACATACCAAAACGTATAGAATGCAACAAAAACAATTCTAAGAGGAAAGTTTATAATGATAGACACTTACATTAAGAAAAAACCCAAATACTTTTACTAAAAAACAAAAACTTTACATCTTAAGAAACTGGAAAAATATAAACTAAGTCCAAAATTAGAAGGTAGGAAATAATAGAGGAGAAATAAATGAAATAAAGACTAGAAAAATAGAAAAGGTCAACAAAATTTAAAGTTGGCTTTTTAAAAAGAGACAAAAATAACATTTCGTGGGACTAACTAAAAAAGAATACTCAAAATTATAAACAAAAGGAGAAAATAAAACTGATACCACAGAAATACAGAGGGTCGTAAGGGACTACAATAAAAGATATATTCCAACAAATTGAAATAATTTATTGAAATGGACAATGAAGAAATAGGAAACCTAATACCGAGTCATGAAAAATAAGTCTGAACAGACCAATAAAGAATAAGGAGGTTGCATCATTAGTCAAAAACCTCCCAACAAAGAAAAATCCCAGGACCAGATGGCTAGAGTGGTGAGTTCTACCAAACATTTAAAGAAGAATTAATACCAATCCTTTTCAAAGTCTTCAAAAATTGAGGAGGAACTCTTCCACAATCACGTTAAGAGGCCTGCATTACCCTGATACCAAAGCCGTATAATGACAAGAAAGGAAAAATTATAGGCCCTAATGAACGTAGACACAAAAATCTCCCAAATACTAGCAAACCGAATTCAGCAGCACATTAAAAGGATCGTATACCATGATCAAGTGGGATTCATTCCTGGAACGCAAGGATGGATTGATTGACATTTTTAAGTAAATGTTAACAGAATGAAGAATATATTATAACAATAGATGCAGATGAAGCATTTGACAAAATGCAAGATCCTTTAATGATACAAACTCTGAAGAAATTAGCCATATAAGGAGTGTACCTCAACATAATAAAGGTTTTGTATAACAAGCCTACAGCTAACATTGTACTTGACAGTGAAAAGCCGAAAGCTTTTCCTCTAAGATCATGAACAAGATAAGATGCTCACTCTAGCCACTTCTGTTCAATGTGGTACTGGAAGTCCTAGCTAGATAAGTTAGGCAAGACAAAAGGATAAAAGGTGTTCAAATCAGAACAGAAGAACTAAAACTGTCTGTTTGCAGATGACATGATCTTTTATGAAGAAAAAACCCAAGACTCCACCAAAAACAGATCTAATGAATCAATTTGGTAAAGTTGCAGAACAGAAAATCAATATACAGAAATAAGTTGTGTTTCTATACACTAAAATGTACACTATAAAAAATAATTTAAGAAATCTTTCTCAGTTACGAAAACTTTAAATAGAATAAACTACATAGGAATAAATTTAACCAAGGAGGTGAAAGATCTGTAAACTGGAAACTATACAACGTTTTAGGAGGATACAAGTAAATGAAAAGTTATCCTGAGTTCTTGGATTGACAGAATTAATATTGTTAAAACGTCCCTGCTATCCAAAAGTGATTTACAGATCAAAGCAATCCCTTTCAATATTACAATGGCATTTTTCACATCCATAGAAAAATCCTAAATCTTTATATGAAACTGTAAAACACTCCAAATAGCCAAAGCAAACTTGAGAAAGAACCAAAGTCAGGGGCGTCACACTTCCTGATTTCAAATTATATTGCAAAGCTATAGTAATTTTTTTAACCTATTTTTAAAAAAATTGAAGTATAATTGATTTACAATGTTGTGTTAGTTTCAGGTGTGTAACAAAGCTATAGAAATTTTTTAAAAGTGTGCTACTGTCATAAAAATAGTCACATAGACCATTGGAACAGAATAGAGAGCCTAGAAATAAACCCTTACATATATGGTCAACTAATCTTTCACAAGGGTGCTGAGAATACACGATAGGGACAGGATAGTCTCTTCAATAAACGGTGTTGGAAAGACTGGATATCCACATACAAAAGAATGAAAGTGGACACAACTTACACCATTCACAAAATCATCTGAAATGGATTAAAGTCTTAAAACATAAAACCTGAACCATAAAACTCCTAGGAAAAACATACAGAAAAATCTCCTTGACGTTGGTTTTGGCTATGATTTTTTGGTTATGTTGCTAAACTCTCAGGCAAAGAAAGCAAAAATAAAGTGGGACTACATTAAACTAGAAATATTCTGCACAGCAAAAGAAATAATCAAAGAAGGGAAAGAAAGGCTTCCCTGATGGCGCAGTGGTTGAGAGTCCGCCTGCCGATGCAGGGGAGACTGGTTTGTGCCCCAGTCGGGGATGGAGATCTATCAAACAACAGAGCGTTTAAGCTAACAGTACTGTACACTTCAAACTCGCTAAGAAGTAGATCTTATGATAAGTGTTCTTACCCTAAAAAAAAAAAAAAGAAAAAGTGTGGGGAAGGAGAGTTTGGGAGGTGATGGATGTTTATATACTTGATGGTGGTGATAGTTTCATGGATGTATACTTATCTCCAATCTTATTTCATTGAATACATTGAATATATAATTACATGTCAAACATACCTAAATAAAGTGCTTTAAAAGAACCCAAAATGTTGGCAAAAAGTAAACAACGAGATACAGTGAGAGGCCCGCGTACCGCAAAAATAAATAAATAAATAAATAAAAGGAAAAGGCAATCTATGGAATGGGAGAAAATGTTTGCAAACAATGTATCTGATAAGGGGTTAATATCCAAAATACGTAATGAACTCATACAACTCAACAGCTAAACGAAAGAAAACATTTAACCCAGTTTAAAAATGGGCAAAAGACCTCAGTAGGTATTTCTCAGAGGGGACATACAAATGGACAGCAGATATGTGAAAAGATACTCAACATCACTAATCAACAGGAACACACACACACACTAACAGGAGATCAACTCACACCTGTTAGAATGGCTATTATCAAAAAGCAAAGATAATGATGGTGGTGGACAGGCAACCTTTGTATACTGTTTGTGGAAATGTAAATTAGTAAAACCCTTAGGAAAAAACAGTTCCTTCAAAACATTAAAAAAAACTGTTACATGATCTATCAACATCACTTCTGGGTATTTAAAAGAATTGAAGTCAGGATCTTGAAGAGAGATCTGTACTCCCATGTTCATTGCATCATTATTCCCAATAGCCAAGACAGAAACTACTTAAATTCTCATTGATAATTAGATAAAGAAATGTAGTATATACATAAAATGGATTATTAAGCCTAAAAAAAACAGGAGAATCCTGCCATTTGCAACAACTTGGATGGAACTGGAGGGCATGATGCTAGGTGAAAATAAGCCAGATACAGAAAGACAAATGCTGCATGATATTAGTTATAAATGGAATCTAAAATAGTCAAACACGAAAGAAACAGAGTCGAATGGTAGTTGCCAGGGAATAGGGATAGTGAGAAATGAGGAGGTGAGGTGACGGTTAAAAGGTACAAAGTTTCGGGTTTCCCTGGTGGCGCAGTGGTTGGGAGTCCGCCTGCCGATGCAGGGGACGCGGGTTTGTGCCCCGGTCCGGGAGGGTCCCACGTGCCGCGGAGCGGCTGGGCCCGTGAGCCACGGCCGCTGGGCCTGCGCGTCCGGAGCCTGTGTTCCGCAACGGGAGAGGACACAGCAGTGGGAGGCTCGCGTACCGCAAAAGAAAAAAAAAGGTACAAAGTTTCACATATATAATATAAGTTCTGGAGATCTATCAAACAACAGAGCGTTTAAGCTAACAGTACTGTACACTTCAAACTCGCTAAGAAGTAGATCTTATGATAAGTGTTCTTACCCTAAAAAAAAAAAAAAGAAAAAGTGTGGGGAAGGAGAGTTTGGGAGGTGATGGATGTTTATATACTTGATGGTGGTGATAGTTTCATGGATGTATACTTATCTCCAATCTTATTTCATTGAATACATTGAATATATAATTACATGTCAAACATACCTAAATAAAGTGCTTTAAAAGAACCCAAAATGTTGGCAAAAAGTAAACAACGAGATTTTCCATCATGCAGCTCCTCAACACACAACTTACACAAACATCTCTCTTTTCTTAATAGAGAGGCCTCAAATTTTCCATTAAAAACGTTTATTACAACCTGCTTAGAGGCCTCCCACCCACCGGACTTGCTGTGCTGTAAAGCATCATTTAAACAAGCCCCAGCTGAAAACTAAGTCTGGAGAGTGACGTACTGGTTCCAGAGGACGTTACTTTAAAAAAACATTTTTTTAACATCTTTATTGGAGTACAATTGCTTTACAATGTTGTGTTACTTTCTGCTGTATAACAAAGTGAATCAGCTATACTATACATATATCCCCATATCCCCTCCTTCTTGCATCCCTCTCCTACCCTCCCTATCCCACCCCTCTAGGTGGTCACAAAGCACCAAGCTGATCTCCCTGTGCTACGCGGCTGCTTCCCACTAGCTATCTATTTTACATTTGGTAGAATATATATGTCAATGCCACTCTCTAACTTCGTCCCAGCTTACCCTTCCCCCTCCCAGGGGACATTACTTTTATTTAAACTAATGTTTCCTTTAGTTAAAGCAGGGGCTAATTCTGGTACTTAAACACACACAAACACACCCACACACACCCCTAGCATTACTGTAATCTAATGGAATACATTTAGTCCCTGGTGTAATTAGTCCTATCCCCAACTGATTCTGGATATGTTTCCTTGTATTCATCTTAGTACATGTAACTTGAGTCTCTCAGTTCTCTGGGGCAAAAGTATACACACCATGTTATTTTTCTAATTTTCTGGAGCCCGTGTGCCACAACTACTGAAGCTCACGTGCCTAGAGCCCGAGCTCTGCAACAAGAGAAGCCACTGCAATGAGAAGCCCACGTACCACAACGAAGAGTAGACCCCACTCGCCGCAGTTAGAGAAAGCCCATGCACAGCAACGAAGACCCAACAACCCAGACCCAATGCAGCCAAAAATAAACAAATAATTTTTTAAAAGTTGGTATTCTACATACAGAGAACAGGACATGATTATCAACATTTTAAAGTTTATAAAAATACAGGTTTAATTTCATAAACCATATTTTATATTTTCTTAAAAATTTTAACTTGTTACATTTTCCTTTCATTGATGGCTTTTCTTTTTGCTTCCCTTTTTCTTTCCATGTTACATTATGGACTGTTAGTGGTTGGTATCAATACCTAGTTCACTGATAGTTACCCTTTCTAACATACATATGTCACACCCTGTGTGCGATTCAGCATGACATTAGGTGTATCCATACAGTAAAAATAGATTCCATTAGAGTTTGAACGTTTCCACATGGCATAAATAGAAGGCATGGGCTCGCACCACAAATTTGAATAGATATCAACTGAAGTCTTTCTAATAATCTTACCCTTTTCTTTAAAACAGGCTCACTCCCGAGAAGATCCTGATGAAGGAAGATTGTTTTGAAGCTTAACCAAAGAGCACTCGGCAGCATTATTTCACAGAACTCCTACCCTGGGCTATCTACCAGAGAATGATTGGTCAAAGAAATGGGCATTCCAAAGGACTAATGTCAACATCATGTGGCATAAATCACTCTCCCTCTCCTTCTTTAAGCAAAAAATTAAATGTCCATAATGAAACAAAAGTGTCTCCGCACATTACACCCATGGATCCTGGAGGTTTCTAGCCTACCTGTGCATCCAAAAATAAATAAGACCCCAGAAAGGACTGTAGATCCGAAGGAGTTGTCAAACCTGCCCTACCCCAGCTCACCAGGCAGCCAGGAAATAAAATGTAACCTACAAAGGAACCCCTATTAGGCTATCAGTGGATTTCTCAGCAGAAATTCTACATACCAGGGGAGAGTGAAATGACATATTCAAAGTGCTGAAAATGAACATTTTCACCCAGGAATACTTTATCTGGCCAAATTATCCTTGATATATGGAGAAATAAAGGTTTTCCTAAACAAAAGCTAAGGGAGTTCAGCAACATTAGATTTGCCATGCAAGAAATTCCGAAAGGAGTTCCTTGAGTTGAAATAAAAAGATGCTAATTAATAACATGAAAACATATGAAAGTATACAACAATCTGATAAAGGTAAAATACAGACAGAATCTGAAACCTTTTTTCTATATTAGAATGGTATCTTAAGTATATAGTATAAAGGCTAAAAAAGTATTAACAACTAGTTATTATGATTTGTTAACAAATATACAACATAAAGAGGCAAATTTTGATGTCAATTATATAAATGGGAGGAGTAAAAGGATGGAGATTCTATAGGTGAATAAAGATAAAACTACATTTTATGCTGATAGCAACTTATCAAGGAGATGTTTTATATAACCCCTCAGGGTAACCAAAAGCAAAAATGTAGAGTAGATTCATGAAACGCAGAAAAACAGGAAGGCAGAGCATACCACCACGGGAAACCACCAATGTATAAATGTAGGCAGAAACAGAGGGGAAAAGAAGCAAGAGATGTGAACCAACCAGAAGAAAAACAATAAGATGGCAGTAGTTAGTCCTTACATATCAAAATCACGCTAAATATAAATGGATTCAATTTATCAACCAAAAGTCACATATTGGCTGGCTGAATGAAAAAGAAGGGAGAAATAGAAAACAATATAATAATAGTAGGGGAGGGAATTCCCTGGCAGTCCAGTGGTTAGACCTCCACGCTCCACTGCGGGCGGTATGGGTTCCATCCCTGGCCAGGGAAATAAGATCCCACAAGCTGTGCGGTGCAGGCAGAAAACAAACACAAAACCCCCAAAAAACAAACACAATAGTAGGGGACTTCTGTACTGCACTCTCAGCAATGGATAGATCAGACAGAAAATTAACAAGAAAACGTTGGATTTGAACCACACTTTAGACCAAGTGAACGTAACAGACATATATAGAGCATTCCATCCAACGGTAGCAAAATACACTTCTCAATTGTCCATGTAACATTCTCCAGGGTAGAGCATATGATAGAGACACAAAACAAATCTTAGCAAATTTAAGAAGTTTGAAATTATAAAGAGACCTTCAAGATGGTGAAGGAGTAAGCCATGGAGATCACTTTCCTCCCCACAAATACATCAGAAATACATCTACATGTGGAAAAACTACAGAACACCTACTGAATGCTGGCAGAAGACCTCACACTTGCCAAAAAGCAAGAAACTCCCCACATACACGGGTAGGGCAAAAGAAAAAACGGAGACAAAAGAATAGGGACAGGATCTGCACCTCTGGGAGGGAGCTGTGAAGGAGGAAAAGTTTCCACACACTACGAAGCCCCTTCACTGGTGGAGATGGAGGGTGGTGGGGGGGGAAGCTTCAGAGCCATGGAGGACAGCGCAGCAACAGGGGGGCAGAGGGCAAAGCAGAGAGATTCCTGCACAGAGGATCGGTGCCAATGAGCGCTCACCAGCCCGAGAGGCTTGTCTGCTCACCTGCCGGGGCGGGTGGGGGCTGAGAGCTGAGGCTTCGGCTTCAGAGGTCAGATGCCAGAGAGAGGACTGGGGTAGGCTGCATGAACACAGCCTGAAGAGGGCTAGTGCACCACAGCTAGCTGGGAGGGTGTCTGGGGAAAAGTCTGGACCTGCCTAAGAGGCAACAGACCGTTGTTTCAGGGTGCGCAAGGAGAGGGGATTCAGAGCACCACCTAAGCGAGTTCCAGAGACGGGCATGAGCCATGGCTATCAGTGTGGACACGAGAGATGGGCCTGAGACGCTAAGGCTCCTCCTGCAGCCACAAAGAAGCCTGTGTGCAAGCACAGGTCACTATCCACACCTCCCCTCCCGGGAGCCTGTGCAGCCCGCCACTGCCAAGGTCCCGGGATCCAGGGACAACGTCCCCCGGAGAACACGTGGCGCGCCTCACGCTGTTGCAATGTCATGCCGGCCTCTGCCGCCACAGACTCGCCCCGCATTCCATACCCCTCCCTCCCCCTGGCCTGAGTGAGCCAGGGCCCCCGAATCAGCTGCTACTTTAACCCTGTCCTGTCTGAGGGGTGAACAGATGCCCCCAGGTGGCCTACATGCAGAGGTGGGGCCAAATCCAAAGGTGGACCGTGGGAGCTGTGTGAACAAAGAAGAGAAAGGGAAATCTCTCCGAGCAGCCTCACAAGCAGTGGGTTAAATCTCCACAATCAACTTGATGTACCCTGCATCTGTGGAATACCTGAATAGACAACGAATCATCCCAAATTGAGGTGGTGGACTTTGGGAGCAACTGTAGACTTGGGGTTTGCTTTCGGCATCTAATTTGTTTCTGGTTTTATGTTTATCTTAGTTTAGTATTTAGAGTTTATTATCATTGGTAGATTTGTTTATTGATTTGGTTGCTCTCTTTTTTAAAAAAAAAAAAATATATTTCCCTTTTTCTCTTTTTGTCAGTGTGTATATGTATGCTTCTTTGTGTGATTCTGTCTGTATAGCTTTGCTTTTACCATTTGTCCTAGGGTTCTGTCTGTCCATTATTTTTTATTACTTTTTAATTTACTTTTAATATTTTTTATTTTAATAACTGTATTATTTTCTTTTTTTCTCCCTATTCTTCTGAGCCATGTGGCTGACAGGGTCTTGGTGCTCTGACCAGCTGTCAGGCCTGTGCCTCTGAGGTGGGAGAGCTGAGTTCAGGACATTGGTCCACCAGAGACCTCCTGGCTCCATGTAATATCAAACAACAAAAGCTCTACCAGAGATCTCCATCTCAACGCTAAGACCCAGCTCCACTCAATAACCAGCTAGCTACAGTGCTGGACACCCTATGCCAAACAACTGGCAAGACAGGACACAACCCCACACATTAGCAGAGAGGCTGCCTAAAATCATAATAAGGTCACAGACACCCCAAAACACACCACCAGATGTGGTCCTGCCCACCAGAAAGCCAAGATCCAGCCTCATCCACCAAAACACAGGCACCAGTCCCCTCCACCAAGAAACCTACACAACTCAGTGAACCAAACTTAGCCACTGGGGGCAGACACCAAAAACAACGGGAACTATGAGCTTGCAGCCTGCGAAAAGGAGGCCCCAAACACAGTAATTGAAGCAAAATGAGAAGACAGAGAAACACACAGCAGATGAAGGAGCAAGGTAAACACCCACCAGACCAAACGAAGAGGAAATAGGCAGTCTACCTGAAAAAGAATTCAGAGTAATGATAGTAAAGATGATCCAAAATCTTGAGCCCACCAGAAAGACAAGATCCAGCCTCATCCACCATAACACAGGCACCAGTCCCCTCCACCAGGAAACCTACACAAACCAGTGAACCAAACTTAGCCACTGGGGGCAGACACCAAAAACAACGGGAACTATGAGCTTGCAGCCTGTGAAAAGGAGGCCCCAAACACAGTAATTGAAGCAAAATGGGAAGACAGAGAAACACACAGCAGATGAAGGAACATTAAACACACCAACATTCGGATTATACGGGTTCCAGAAGAAGAAGAGAAAGAGACTGAGAAAATATGTGAAGCGATTATAGTTGAAAACTTCCTTAATATGGGAAAGGAAATAGTCAATCAAATCCAGGAAATGCAGAGAGTCCCATACAGGATAAGTCCAAGGAGAAGCACACCAAGACACATATTAACCATGCAACGAAAAATTAAATACAAAGAAAAAATATTAAAAGCAGCAAGGGAAAAACAACAAACAACATACAGGGGAGTCCCCATAAGGTTAACAGCTGATCATTCAGCAGAAACTCTGCAAGCCACAAGGGGGCGGCAGGACGTATTTAAAGTGATGAAAGGGAAAAGTCTACAACTAAGATTACTCTACCCAGCAAGGATCTCATTCAGATTCGACAGAGAAATGTAAACCTTCATAGACAAGCAAAAGCTAAGAGAATTCAGCACCGCCAAACCAGCTTTACAGCAAATACTAAAGGAACTTCTCTAGGCAGGAAACACAAGAGAAGGAAAAGACCTACAATAACAGACCCCAAACAATTAAGAAAATGGCAACAGGAACATACATATTGATAATTACCTTAAATGTAAATGGATTAAGTGCTCCAACCAAAAGACACAGATTGGCTGAATGGATACAAGAAATAAGACCCATATGTAGGCTGTCTAAAAGAGACCCACTTCAGACCTAGGAACACATATAGACTGAAAGTAAGGGGATGGAAAAAGATATTCCACGCAAATGGAAATCAAAAGAAACCCTAATGAAACTTAAAACATTTGCACAGCAAAGGAGAACATAAAAAAGATGAAAAGACAACCCTGATAACTGGAGGAAATATTTGCGAATGAAGCAACTGAAAAAGGATCAATCTCCAAAATTTACAAGCAGCTCATGCAGCTTAATATCAAAAAAACAAACAACCCAATCCAAAAATGGGCAGAAGACCTAAATAGACATATCTCCAAAGAGGATATGCAGATTGCCAAAAAACACATGAAAGAATGCTCAACATCACTAATCATTAGAGAAATGCAAATCAAAACTACAATGAGGTATCACCTGACACCAGTCAGAATGGCCATCATCAAAAAATCTACAAACAATAAATGCTGGAGAGGGTGTGGAGAAAAGGGAACCCTCTTGCACTGTTGGTGGGAATGTAAATTGATAGAGCCACTATGGAGAACAGTATGGAGGTTCCTTAAAAAACTAAAAATAGAACTACCATACGACCCAGCAACCCCACTACTGGGCATATACCCTGAGAAAACCATAACTCAAACAGAGTCATGTACCACAATGTTCATTGCAGCTCTGTTTACAATAGCCAGGACATGGAAGCAACCTAAGTGTCCATCGACAGATGAATGGATAAAGATGTGGCACATATATACAATGGAATATTACTCAGCCATAAAAAGAAATGAAATTGGGGCTTCCCTGGTGGCGCAGTGGTTGAGAGTCCACCTGCTGATGTAGGGGACACGGGTTCGTGTCACAGCCCAGGAAGATCCCACATGCCGTGGAGCGGCTAGCCCCGTGAGCCATGGCTGCTGAGCCTTCGCATCTGGAGCCTGTGCTCCACAACGGGAGAGGCCACAACAGTGAGAGGCCCACGTACCGCAAAAAAAAAAAAAAAAAAGAAATGAAATTGAGTTAGGTGGATGGACCTAGGGTCTGTCATACAGAGCGAAGTAAGAGAAAAACAAATACCGTATGCTAACATATGTATATATGGAATGTAAAAACAGAAAAAGTTCTGTAGAACCTAGGGGCAGGACAGGAATAAAGACACAGACATAGAGAATGGACTTGAGGACAGGGGGAATGGGAAGCGTAAGCTGGGATGAAGTGAGAGAGTGGCATGGACATATATACACTACCAAAAATAAAATAGATAGTGCGAAGCAGCTGCAGAGCACTGGGAGCTCAGCTTGGTGCTTTGTGATCACCTAGAGGGGTGGGATAGGGAGGGTGGGAGGGAGATGCACGAGGGAGGGGATATGAGCATATATGTATACATATAGCGGATTCACTTTGTTACACAGCAGAAACTAACACAACATTGTAAAGCAATTATACTCCAATAAAGATGTTAAAAAAATTATACCAATTATGTTTTCTGACACAGTGGTTAGAAACTAGAAATCAACAACAAGAGGAAAGCTGGAATATCTACAAACATGTGGAAACTAAACACCACCTTTCTGAACAACCAATGGGCCAAAGAAGAAATCAAAAGGGAAATAAAAAATTATCTCCAAACAAATGAAAGTGGATACACACATATTGAATCCTAGGGGGTGTGGCAAAATCAGTTCTGAAAGGAAAGTTTTAGAGATAACTGCAAATATTAAGAAATTAGAAAGATCTCAAATAAACAAGCTAACTTTACACCTCAAGGAACTAGAAAAGAACAAATTAAGCTGAAAGTTAGTAGAAGGAAGGAAATAATAAAGATCAGAGCAGAAGTCAATGAAATAAAGACCAGAAAAACAATAAAAAGGGTCAACAAAACAAAGATCTGGTTTTTCAAAAACATTTTAAAGAATCAATAAACACTTAGTTAAAGAAGAAACGACTAAACTTATAAATGAAAGACATTACAACTGACACTATAGAAATACTTAGGATCATAAGAGGCTATAAACAATTATATGCCAACAACTTAGATAATCTAGAAGAAATGAATAAATCCCTAGAGACACACAACCTACTAAGACTGAATCAGGAGGAAATAGAAAATTTAAACAGACCAGTAATAAGAAACTGAAACAGTAATTTTTAAAAACCCAACACAGAAAACCCCAGGGCCAGATGGCTTCACTGATGAATTCTACCAAACATTTAAAGAATTAATGCCAAATCTTCTCAAACTCTTCCAAATGATTGAAGAGAAGGGAATACTTCCAAACATATTCTACAAGGCCAGCATTACCCTGATACCAAAGCCAGATAAGGACAGTACAAGGAAAGAAAACTACAGACCAATATCCCTGGATGAATATAGATGCAAAGAATATTAGTAAATAAACCAAATTCAAGAACACATTAAAAGGATTATACATGATGAACAAGGGAGATTTACCCCTGGGATGCAAGGATTGTTCAATATATGCATATCAATAAATATGATACATCCCATTAATAGAATGAAAGATAAAAATTACACGATCACCTCCATAGATGCAGGAAAAGCATTTGGCAGAATATAACATCCTTTCATGATAAAAACCCTTAACCTACTGTGTATAGGAGAAACACACTTTAACATAATAAAGGCCAAATATGACAAACCCACAGCTAACAATCTACTCAATGGTGAAAAATTGAAGAATTTTTCTCTAAGATCATTGTCAAGACAAGGATACCCACTCTCATCACTCTTATTCAATACAGCACTGGAAGTCCTAGCTAGAGCAATTAGGCAAGACAAAGAAATGAAATGCTTCCAAATCAAAAAGAAGTAAATTGCCACCATTTGCAGATGATATAATTTTACATACAGAAAATCCCAAAGACTCAACCCAAAACTGTTGGAAATAACAAAATCAGTAAAGTTGAAAGATAAAAAAAAAGAAAAAAAAATCAACATACAGAAATCAGCATTTCCATATATATGAATAATGAAACATCTAAAAAAGAAATGAAGGAAACTAGCCCATTTCAATAGCTTTAAAAGCAATAAAATGCCTAGCAAAGATTTTAACCACTCAAGTGAAAGATCTGTACAATGAAAAGTACAAGACTTTGTTGAAAGAAATCAGAGGCAAAAACAAATGGAAAGACATTTGATGTTCATGAATTGAAAGATTTAATATTGTTAGAATGGTCATAGATTTAGATATAGATAACAGATTTATAGATATAGGTCACCATCGATAGATTCAATTCTATCCCTATCAGAATTCTAATGGCATTCTTCACAGAAATAGAAAAAAAAAATCCCAAAATTTGTATGGAACCACAAAACACCCTGAATAGCCAAAGCAATCCTGAGAAAGAACAAAGTTGGAGGTATCACACCTCCTGATTTCAAAATACCCTACAAAGCTATAGTCATAAAAACAGTATGGTATTAGACTAAAAATAGACACACAGACCAGTAGATCAGAATAGAGAGCCCAGAATGAAACCCTCCTAATATGGTCAGAATATTTGACAAGGGAGCGAAGAACACTCAATGGGCAAACGACGGTCTCTTCAATCAGTGGTGTTGAGAAAACTGGATCAACACATGCAGAATAATGAAATTGGACCCCTATCTTACAACACTCACAAAAATTAACTTGAAATCAATCATAGACATAAGACCTGATATCATAAAACTCCTGGAAGAAAACATAGGGTAGAAGTTCCTCAACATCGGTCTTGGCAATGATTTTTTAGATATAACACCAAAAGCACAAACGATAAAAGCAAAAAAACAACCAATGTGACTACATCAAACTTAAAGGCCTCTGCACAGCAAAGGAAACAATTAAATGAAAAGGCAACCTACAGAATGGGAGAAAATTTTTGCAAACCATGTATAGGGGTTAATATCCAAAACATATAAAGAACTCATACAACTCAATAACAATCTGATTTTAAAATAGGCAAAGGGATGAAACAGACATTTCCCCAAAGAAAACATGCAAATGGTTAATAGTAGGTACATGAAAAGATGTACATGAAACATGTACATGTTAATAGGTACATGAAAAGAGAAATATAAATCAAAAGCACAATAAGCTAACACCTCACTCCTTTAAGAATGGCTATCACCAGGAAGACGAGGGATGGCAAGTGTTGGCAAGGATGAAGAGAAAAGGGAACACATCGTGTACACTGGGAATGCAAGTCGGTTCAGCTACTATGGAAATCAATATAGAAGTTTCTCAAAAAAATAAACAGATCTGCCCTATGATATAGCAATTCCATTTCTGGGTATATGTCATAAAGAAATGAAAAGAGGTTTTTTAAGAGATATATGCACTCCCATGTTTTTTATAGCATTATTCTTAATAGCTCAGATATAGAAACAACCCAGGTGCCCATCAACAAATGAATGGATAAAGAAGATGAGGTATACACATATGTGCAATGAGATACCATTCAGCCATGAGAAAGAAGTATATCCTGCCACTTGCAACAACATGGATGGATCTTGGGGACATCAGGCATAAGGACATAGACAGAGAAAGACAAATACTGTATGATATCACTTATAGATGGAATCTAAAAAAAGCCTAACTCATAAAAACAGAGTAAATGGTTACTAGGGGATAATGAGGGGGGAGTTAGAACATGTCTTTTTAAGTGTACAAACTTGCAACAAGCAGTAAATACGTCCTTGAGATCAAATACATAGTATAGTGAATATAGACAACAGTATATTGTAATCAAACATGCTAAGAGACTAGAACATAATATTCCATCCACTATAAAGAAATTATAATTATGGTTTATGTTAAAGGGGCTAATTATCACTACAATGGTAATCATATTACAATATATAAATGTATCAAATTAACATGTTGTACACCTTAAATTTATACAATGCCGTATGTTAAGTATATTTCAATTAAAAAAAAAATTGGCATTCCACAAACTAGAATCCAGGTATGCTTGAATTTCTCTTTCATTATGTCTCAGGGTCAAGATAAAGAGACAACCTGGGCTAGCAATTTTGACTCAATACCTTATATCAGGTATTTTGCTAAGAAATTTTTGCATGTTATATCATACAATGTGAAGGATTAAATACAAAAAAATTAATTTGTCTATATCTTCTACCAATGGAGGAAAACTTGGTTTGGGGCATTCACTGATGTGGGAAGGGAATTGTACTGGATATTCACTTCACAATAGAAAATTAAGTCACATGTGGACACTGTAGAGAATGTAAGCAATAGGGTCAACTTGATCATGGTACATTGTCATTGATCACTGCAATCAATACTACAGAATAATGAACAATATATAGTATAAGGACTCTGGATGAAAATAATACCCATATTTCCAGTTTTCAGACCAGGATTCCTTTTTTTGTACTACTTTTTTTGACACAGGACAGTTTACAGACCAGTAGAATAATTCTGAATGGAATAATCAATATAAAAAAGAAAGAAAACAATGCATCTAGAGATCAAAGAGACAGCTAGAAAGAAAATAGTTATTCTAGAAGAAGCCATATTCAGACTACCAACAAATAAAGTGAAGGAACTTATTAGATATAGGGTTTTTTCAAATGTTATAGTTCCCAATAAGCTATGGGTTACAGGAACTTCCATCTGAGGGCATGCTGGGGAGAAGACTTTTCTGGGTTTTTTTTTGGGGGGTGGGGGTGGGGTTGCACCACGTGGCTGGTGGGATCTCAGTTCCCTGACCAGGGGTTGAACCCTGGCCACGGCAGTGAAAGCCCGGAATCCTAACCACGAGGCCACCGGGGAACTCCCAAGATGACGTATTTCTCTTCATGCTCCCCTTTTGGCTGTCTGAGACAGCATTTACTCAAATCCTAGTAGTGAATGTGCATCCCTTGGGAACACGTAGCCATAGGTGGCTGATGGCTCCAGGCCCATTTGAATGGATGGTCCAAAAGGAAAGTCCATGAAATAATGAAGGATCAGGCTGGTTAGGAATAAAGAAATAAACAATATGTCCATCTCCAAGGTACTACCCATGCTGAAGACTGCATCTCTGGTAAGTTCTGAAGTTATTATGGAAGCAGAGGTCACATTTGTTTATCAGCACCTTGGGCCTGAGGGGCCTAGGGGCCCATACAGACCCTGCCCAAAATCCACCTCCATCCTCCCCTACCCCTAATAACCTAATCATATAGGGTCATTCATTGACCTTATCCTTGGTTGGGGGTGGAGACACAATTGCCCCTGGTTGAGAACGGTTGTTCTCCATAACTTATGAAGATAGTGGTTTTGGGTATATCCGAGTCTCGAAAGACTCATTTGTATCCAAGAACCTGTGATTCTACTTCAACTGGCTTGCAAGACCTGGTGTCCTTACCTCTGTTCTCCATGGATGGAGAGGAAATTCAAGCTCATCAGGAGAGCTCCTTTCCTGATACAACCCTGAAAGAAGAGTGCTGATTCTAGACTCAAGTGCTTTTCATCTGGACTTGGTGGCTGCCTGTGTCTGAACATCTGTCCGTAAGAGATGGGCTTGTAGTCATATCAAGTGGGCACATTCACTGAAGCCATGAATTTCAACCATGCCTGAACCGGGACATCCATCTGAGTCAGAGAAGGTGATTTTTCCTTTGGATCACAGCTCTTAGCAGACGGGGGAAAGGTTTTAAGGAATGCTTGTATACCTGAGGACTTGAGTATTCTGGGTAGGGAAAGGGAAGCAGATCACTATTTGCCCTAGGACTCATTAAGTGGGAGCTATTAAGACATCAACTTTCAGGGAAAGGGCAAGAGAGGTAATAGTGTATGAGGAGCCCGGCATTCTAGCCAACCAATGTAGGAGCCACTCCTAGCCAGGTGTGGATAGTTGCCCTGAATTTGCACCTAGTTTGCAAGGACCAGGTGAAAGATATAAATAGGATCCCAAGATTAGGCCTAACAGACATTGCCCTCTCCCTGACAGATCAGGGGGCAACTGAGCTGGAATCTTACTTCTTCTGAGGTCCATGTCTCCTTTTTTCTACCCTAGACATGGTTTTAGAACCAAAGAGCTCAGCACCCAGAGCAGAGCAGAAGTGGGTCCGTGAATGCCCCGGCAGAAGGCCGCAATGCCAGACCTCCCCTGACTGTTCCCTGGGACCGAAACCAAAGCAACCTGTCCACCATTGTTGGGCTGTACCTCACAGGCCTGCAAGCCTTGTAGATACCCAGCCTTGAGACTGCAGAAAGAGCCAGAGACAGTGAAAAAGACATCAATGGTTTATTGGACAGGGGATCTTAACACATCCAAAGCAGAAGTGTCCTACAGCAACACCCCACCATGTACGGCAGCAGGACATGGCTGCAATCTTTGACACTGCGGGGGAGAAGGAGGCTACCATTTATAGGGGGAATTGACGTCAGGTTGGCTTATCAGTTACTGTGGAAACCAGCAGCTAGGCAGGGGCAAGCATGTAGGCAGATACTAGTTAAGCCCTATAATTAAGAGGATTGGATAGTCATGTGAGTGAAGCAGGGACTGTTGGAGCAGGGGGATGTAGAGAGAGCAAGACAACAGCCATCTTGAATGACCTGACCATACACTCCCCCCCTACCTATCCCACAGGACCCTTGTAATCTTGGTCTGCCCCTCTTCCACGATATCCCTGGGGTCAGCTACGTAGAGGTGCACTGCTACCAGATACCACAAATTCGATACAGACGACAGCAGCTAGAGAGTACTGGGAGTCCAAAAGGTGGGTAAACTTTGGGGCCAGGCGCTTATCGGGTCAGTTGTTCATGGAATTCCAGAGGAGGACAACAGTGGTATCTCACTGTAGACCCACCAATCAGACTCATTTTGCAGTGAGGCCACCGTTGTCACCCAGTCTGCAAACAGATTCCCTCCGCTCAGACTAGAGACGAAATGTAAGATGTCTAGCCAACTCGATCCAGGGAAGATCATGACCATTAAGCAAAATACAAGCAGTAACAGCATTTTTTTTTTTTTTTTTTTTTTTTTGCGGTACGCGGGCCTCTCACTATTGTGGCCTCTCCCGTTGCAGAGCACAGGCTCCGGACGCGCAGGCTCAGCGGCCATGGCTCACGGGCCCAGCCGCTCCGTGGCATGTGGGATCCTCCCGGACTGGGGCACGAACCCGTGTCCCCTACATTGGCAGGCGGACTCTCAACCACTGCACCACCAGGGAAGCCCAGTAACAGCATTCTGACATAACACCACCCCTGCCTGTGGTTTTTGTCCTGAGCTGCAGTACCATACCACCTGTCCACCCTCAGTCCCCACGGCCGGTGCCAAATACTGGAGAGGGGGTTTAACAGACCATAGGGTTAATATAATGGCGTCTTTCTTTCTACAGTAAGGGGCCTGGATTTATTACCTTAGTAGTCTTAGGTGGGGCTGGGTAGAAGAAAGGTGTAATCTATTAATCCCTTTTTAGTCCTAATCTCCATGGGACGGCAAACCCAAACCGCCAGGGGACTTACCTGCCAGTCCCAGGGCCATTTATAATATGTTCCCCTGGGGGTAGATTCTGTGGGAAGGGCAAAAGTGAGTTACTGTCCTGATCATTAGTTGGCAATGGTCCTGGGCCGCTCAACAGTTGAACTCAGAGAGTGTTGACTAGTTGCCTCTGGCTTAACACGGCATAGGCACTGGAATGATTGCTGCTGGGATGTTTAGCTATAAATTTGTATGAGCTGAGTTAGCCTCCTGGTCCACAGGTTGAGACAGCAGGTCTCCTGTCTCAATTGTTGTTTAAGTAGGCCGCTCATCCTTCAATTAGCCTGGCAGCAGGGGGGTTGGAGAGCAGGTGAAAATGCCAGTGTAGAGCATTTTATCGGCCCAGGCCTGAACTTCATGGCTGCTAAAGTGGGGTTTTTTGCATTGCTTAACAATGCGGGTAGGCCTTTTGTAATACCTTCCACCTGTTGTAAGGCCTTGTAGGCTGCATATAGCTTTGCTCCATCACACTGTATCGCTGCTCTGCCCCCTGCCATAGCTGGGACCAGAAGCCCAAGGGTACCTTTATTGTTTTGCCGTTGTCACAGGCCTCAAACAAACCCTTCAGGGTAACTGGCCACGTCCAATTCACAAGCCTGTCCCTCAGTGAATATCCTTAAAGCCTGTGTCTGTAATTGTTTGGGGGTGGCAGATCAGGGGTATGTTTGTATTTTGTAGATAGCAACAACAAAAGAAACCAGAAAGGCTCTTGCGTTTTGTCTGTATTCACCAGCCCTCCTCATGCACTGGGCTGCTGCTTTTAAACTGGAAAGAGGCTCTGAGGTTAACAGGATGTCATCAATACAACGGGACAGAAAGACAACTCTCACAGTAGTCAGCTGCCGTGGGGCCCCACATGCTGGTGGACGGCCACCCCAGGATTACCCCCGCCACTTTCCATTCCCCGTCCTTATTCCCCGGCATCTCGGCTCTCCCGGGAGTTTCCTCAGCGTTTTGGCTGACTCACCGTTTGTTGAGCTGCACCCCGCAGGCCTGCAAGCCTTGTTGACGCCCAGCCTTGTGACCGAAGAAAGTGCCCGGAGATAGTGACAAAGACATCAGTGGCTTATTGGACAAGGGATCTTACACGTCCAAAGCAGAAGGGTCCTAGAGCCACAACATACCACCTTCGGCAGAGAGCAGGAAGGACATAACAAGCCCCGCCCGGAGGGAGGAGGCTACCATTTATAGGGGGAATTGACGTCAGGTTGGCTCATCAGTTACCAAGGAAACCAACAGCTGGGGCAGTGGGTAGGCAGTTACTAATTAAGCCCTATAATTAAAAGGATTGGATAGTCATGTGAGTGAAGCAGGGACTGGTCGAGCAGGGGGATGTAGAGAGAGCAAGAGAACAGCCATCTTGAATGGCCTAACCCTACATGGGCCCACTGAGCTGGGTGTTTCAACAGTAATGTGGACAAGCAGCCGGTAAAATACCAGAGGCTACAGCTTAGCTCTGACAAAAGTGCAACTGATGAAGTCCACCATGGGGTGCAGATACTTCTGCAGCTGCAGTACAGCACCAGTGACCAGCTCCCAAAGAAACTGTGCAGTCATCCTGGACTTTGTATTGGGAAGACAGTGCGGTCCAGTGATCCTCTGCATGAAAGCCATTGTGATTCTTCTCACCTGTGTTGGTGGAAGTGAGAAAAGCAAAGGTTATCATTGCAACACGAGTGTCTGGGCTGGATCATAAATAGAACTGGATTCTGTTGGAATGTGAAGTTAGACAAAGGAAACACCATATTCTGGGCTATAATGGGGCCTGAGGACACCATAAGGGATGTATCTGACAGTCTAGGAGGTGGTAGTTAGTAGAAGCCAGCTTGCAGGAAGGAACAAAGTATAGGACTCCTGAAATAAAAGTCACCATAAATAAGGAGGGTTTGTCTAGCCACCGGGATAAGACTTGACAATTAGGCTTTGTGGGGAGAGGAGAGCAAATGTTCAGTTCAACCTCCATGCTGACCTACATCTCTAGGGGGCAGGGCACATGAACCTCTTAGAATAGAGAGGGCTGTGTGTTAATAATGGAAGAGCTCAAGCATTAGGGGCCCATGTTCTCTACTATGGGATCCTCCTTCAAAAAATTGCAGGATGGAAAAGAGAAGACCTTTCCCTACCAACTGAGGAAAGCTGGCATTATAGATTCCATAATATACAGGGATCATGAAAACCCAGGAGCAAGTCAGCACCTCCAGTGGGCTGGCCAAAGGAGAGGATTGGAGACCTGGGGTGGCTGGTGTGTAGACCTGGGCGAAGGGTTGATGGAAGAGATAAAGTCACAGGGATCTAAAAGCAAGCAGAGATGCCAGCAGCTGCCCCACAGTCACTGGAAGTTAGAGTTTCCTTGGGGATGGTTGCAACAGTATATTAGCAGCTCAGGGATCCAAACTGGCCACTAGAGCCATGGAATGGACAAACACTGGCTAAAAAGGTGGAGAGATTCGGGCAACCAAGTTAAGGGGAGGCCATCCCATACATAAAAGGCAAGTGGGAGGCTGTCCTACATCTAGAGCAGGAAGCAAAAGAGTGACCCTTGCCGGGTGGCAGCTCTCCCAGCCACTGGCTCCCACAGGCTGCTGCCTTGGCAGCCCTTCCACCTGCTCCACCCCTGCTCAGGTATGCCAAGGAGCTCCCACCTCTTCCCTAGTATCTGAGCCGTAATGTGGACATGAAGGAGAAAGAGAAGTGGGCACAGCAGGTGCTGGCTCTTGGACTCTGCAGACACAGGCTGCTTTTGCAAGAGGTGGAGGTCATTGCACAACTTGCTGGTCTTCTCTGGACCTGGGATTCCCGGACATCTGTGAAATACAGACACTTGATGCTGCCACTTAACTCACAGGGCTGCAGTGAGGTGCAGATGAAATTGTGGGCTGAGGGTGCTCTATGAACTCTAAGGTGATGTGTGTGTAGTTTTACGAACATCAGTGACAGGTGTCCAGAACCCAGGCGGGGTGAAATTGAGTGTGTCAACAAGGAAGTAAATTGCCTTACTTCTTGATGCGAGTTCTCGGGAAACCGGGGCTGGGAGGCTTACGTTACAGGGCGTGTATAAATAGCCCGTGCCTGCCCAGGAAACTCTATTTGCCTGGAGATTCTGGAGCCCTAGAGGAAGCAACTGTGAGTGTCTCTGTCCTTGCCTCTCATTCTGTTTTCCCAATATCTGGTGAATATCTTCCTGCCTGTCTGGGTGGTTTACCCTAGGGGTGTTGAGGAAGGCAGGTCTGTGCAGCTGCTCCCGTCTCGGAGGGTAGCTGTTGCAGGTGAGGGCACAATGGAGTACTAAGGAGCACTCTTCATTCTGTTCCCTTTGCTCGGTAGGAGATGTGTTTCCTGGGCTGGGAGAGGTTGGGTGAGTTGGATGTGACATCCAACCAGACCTCAGATGCCATTGTCTGGAAGCCCCTGTGGAAAATGCAGTTCATCTTCCTCTTGGAAGGAGGCACTTCTCTGGCCAGGAAGCCTCTCCCCTCCCACTACCTCAGCCTGCCTCGTGACCCCCTGTCCTTTGCACAGGTCCTCAGGCTTTGTTCCCAGCCTCTGCAACTCCCATGAGCCCTTTCCATGCTCGTAACTTTACAGTTTCTCTCTGAGAGAGGAAAGAAGCCCAATGTTGGGCCCAGGTCCTGCACCCACCCTGACCTCACTTAATTCCTGAGTCCCTTTCCGATGGTAACCGGATGTGCTCTTGGACATCTGCTCTTTCCTCCCCGAGACTAGCCTTCCCCTGATTGTGCCCGTCTCACACGTCCCCTTCCTCCATGAGGCCCCTGTTCCAAGTCCTCTCAGGAGGCCTGGACAGGACTCTAGGTGTCCCATGGACTTTCCTCATGGAGCCCGGGAATGGCAGATCACCTGGCAAACATGCAGTCATTCACCCATCCAGTGCTCGGGACTCTGGCTTTTTCTCAGGCAGCCCTTGAGACCACCAGGACTAGTCCATCCAAGGCAGCAAGTGAGAGGAAACGAGTTTGCCTTGTCGGAATTAAGTCAACCAACTTACTGGTACAGAAAGGGAGAAGGAGGTCCAGAGATGGGAAGGGTCCCGCCCGAGAGCTCTCAGTGAGTCCCTCCTGATGTGACAGATGGCCTCAGTGAGGAATTCTACATCCTTGCCACAGTGCCCATGGCAGTGCCCAAGGGGAGGCACAAGAAGGGATGACACAGAGCATCTAAGAATAGGTTCGTGCTGCTGGTCACCCCCGTCAGAAGTCCAGCTGGTCAACTCATGTCCTCTCAGGCCAGACCTTATGCCCACCTTGTCCCTAAACTGCTTTCAGAGCCCCGCTGCTCTTGGCCCCAGAGCAGAGGAGAGGAGGTTGAGGATGTGCTTCTCCTCGCCTCCAGGAGCTAGGCCAAGCCCTGAAATCTACATCCTCGCACCAAAAGCATGTCCCCTTTCTTCCTGTTCCTCTGCCTAGGACATGCTTCTCCTCCCTCTCTCCGCGCTGATTCTGCTCTCACAGCCCCCAAGGTCTCTGGGGGCAGAAATGAAGATCTATTCCCAGAAAACACTGGCCAACGCCTGCACCCTGGTCATGTGTAACCCCCCGGAGCAGGGCCTGCCTGGTCATGACGGACGAGATGGGAGAGAAGGCCCCCAGGGCGAGAAGGGGGATCCAGGTAGAGCTGGGACCATGGGCTTGTCCTGGTGGGAAGGGGTGGGCATTGGAATTGTAACCAACCCAGAAACTCTGGATTTTCTTCTGTGTAAACCTTGGAGATGGTCTTCTTCATCCCGCATGGGTGGGTTTCCCCCAGATATCCAGCCCACTTAAAACACAGCCTTACTGGTTGGCAAAGACGGGCTGCCCCGAGCCCCCAGCTCCATCAGCAGCTGCCCTGATTCCTCCCCTAGGATCTTGACTCCACCCACCCAAGAAGGAGCAAACAGTGAGTAAATGACTGGTATTTGGCGTCCTCTAGAACCGTACTCCAGAACTTAATTGTTGTTCATTCTGCTTACATGGTGCCTCTGCAGGATGTTAAATATTTTTAATATGCAATTAAACTCTACTCCATGAGGGGTGGGAAAGGATGAGGCTCTGTGGCCCCATACTCAGGCCTGGTCAAAAGGATTTTCCCTAAATACATTATGGAGAGAGGAGAGAAGGAAAGGCAGCTGACATTTCTTTGTTCAGCCCCGTGCTTGGGTGTTCACTTGAGTGGTCTTACACCAAAAGTCTTACAAGGGATGTATTAATCTCATTTGATAGGTAGGAAAATTGTGACACAAAGGTGCTATGTGAAACCCAACCTGGAAGATGAAAAGGACCTGGGCTTCTGCATCAGACACATCTGTGCTCGACTGCTAGCTCCAGCTCCACAGCAGGGACCCCCAGAGACAAGCCACTCAGTGTCTCTGAGTCTCAGTTTGCTCATCTGTAGATGGGAATAATATCTACTATACAGTGACAAATCATTGAGCCAAGGCTTCATTCTCCTGTTGAGTCTTCAGGATAAAGTTGCATCTTCTTGCTGGACCAATCAGGTGAATTCTCCTGAGGTTTCCAAAGGTACTGATTATTAAGGGAATTGTCCGAGAAATACTGCCCCACAGGGGAGGATCTGGGTCTTACTGGCAAGAAGTGAGAATTCAATGAACCAGCAACAAGAACAAGGGGACCACCATGGCACTAGGCCAGGGCTATGCAGGGATCAATTGAGGTCTTTATCTTTCTGGAGTTTGCATTTTGGTTGGGGAGGAAGAAAACGAGCAGCAGCATTTAAGCTGGAGAGAATAGGTAACATCCCCAGGCTTTGTAGGATAAGGGACAATTATCGGTCTGTCCTTAACAGACAGAAAGTAGTTCCCAACATAACTGGGCTGGGGCTTGGAGAAGGTTGCCTGGAAGTGAACTCAGGAGAAGGGTGGTATTCAAGGTGCCAGCTCTCTCTAGCTCCCAGTGGGGCCCTGAATTGAATCCCGGGGCAGGGTGTGGGGTAGGGAGCCTTTCCTACAGTGGCTCTCTGAGCAGCATGGATGTGGCTGAGCCCTCCCCTTCTCGTGCGTTCCAAGCCTGGCCTTGGGTCGGTGCTTGGAGAGAGAACAGCTGGACCAAGGACCAGGCTCCTCTCTGGCTCCTCAGTCCCAGGCACTTTAGTTATTCAACTGTTATGGGTCTGAGGATTTCCTGGAGATCAGAGCATCCTCAGAATCCTGACCCAGTAGGTCTGGGTGGGGCCAGAGTCTGCACTGGTGACAAGATTCTGATGCACGTGGTCCCAAGAACCTGCTGTAAAGGACAAGATGGGCCTGAGAGGAGAGACCCTTGGGCAGAGGTAGAGGGGTGGAGCTGGGTCACTTGGTGATGCTCCAGCCATTTCATGCAGGGCCAATAAGACCCGGACCCTGCTTGGGGGGCTGAATTTCCAAGGACAATTCCCTCATTCCTCAGCACCTCCAAGACCCCCGCCCGAAAGGATTCAGTGAGAGAGTCCTCCCAGGGGCGCACATCTCCCTTGGAGTAAAACCTCACACCCCACAGCAGTCCCCAAGACCACCCTCCACCCCTGCTGATCTCTCTGATCTCATTTCCTTCCACTCCTCCCACTCTCCCTGGGCTCTGACCACACTGGCTTGTCACTGGTCCCTAAGCACGCTTGGCCCCCTGCCTCCTCAGGGCCTTGCTCTTTCCATACACATCCCCATGGCTCACTCCTCACCTCCTTCATGGCCTTAGTCACAGACAGAGTCCTTCTCTGGCCCTCCTATTGGAGAGAGAACACGGCACGGCCCCACCAATACTCTATGCTTTATTTTTCCTCTGTGGCACTTATTCCGATCTTATAAATTGTCATATGTTGTACATTTTAATTTTGATTATCTATTTCTATGCAGTTGAGTTTAAGTTCCATGAGGAAGGGATTTGGTTTTTGTCTGTTTTCTTCACTAATAAAATCCCAGCATTTAGGACAGTGCTTTGTACCTAGTAGAAGCTCAGTGAATACTTGTGGAATAAATGAATGTAAATTGCCAAGACAGGAGGAATTTTAATACAGTTACGACTGGCCAAATCGGTGGTGCATAAAACTTCACTTCGGGTGGCAGTAAGGTACAGGGCTAGGACTTCGGGGGATGCTAGGATGCAAAATGAGTGCTTTGGGAGGCACGGTGCTTGCTGCTGAAAAAGGGTGCTCTCATGGCCTCCACAGTTTGTGCACAAGGATGGGCAACCTCTAATGCTCCCCTCTAAGGAGTGGCTTTTTTCCCATGTACCTGCTGCCACCCCGGCCAGTGGGGAGCCCAAGAGAGGCTTGGCCTGGGGCCAGGATGTCTCTGCCTGAGCACGGCACACTGTGGGATTGGGATGCAGGGCCCATCCTCTACGCTTCCATTTCACGCCTAGTGAGGATTGTAACGAAAAGCAGAGCACAATGCCCAGCACAGAAGCTCTCAGCCACCCATCAAATGCACAGTCTCCCACCACCAGCACATGCTTGGCCCAGGCAGGCCCTGGCCTTTCTTACCCTGGAGCACGGTTTCCAAATCTGAAATGTCACCTCTCTTCTCCTTGAAGTCCTGTTTCCTCCGACTATGTGTGTGTGCTGGGGTTGGAGGTGCTGGGATGGGATGAGGGACATCTCATAAACTGTCTTCCTCCCTCGTTACCCATGCCTCACAGTTTAAAATTCAGTGACAAATCCCTTGCAGACCAGGACCTGGTGCTCACATTTACATCCTGCTCAGTGCTAAGCAGAAAGTTATGTTCCATAGTTCGTTTCCCAGCGAACAAATAAATGAAACAATGAGGAAATGAACAAATAAGTGAATGAATAAGTTAGCAGCACCTGACAGGTGTCATTTCTTCTCTTGTTTTTTTGCACATGAATGCTTTATTCACAACAGCCAAAGGATGGAAACAACCCATGTGTCCATCAACGTTTATCCGTGGTGAATGGATAAACAAAACGTGTTGTGTTCATACTCTAGAACATTGCTCAGCCACACAAAGGAATGAAGTGCTGAGACGTGCTACAAATTGGATAAGCCTCGAGAACGTCACTCCGAGTTAAGAAGGCCAGACACAAAAGCTCATATATTGTATGCATTTACATAAAATATCCAGAATAAGTAACAGAGACAGAAGCAGAATAGCGGTAGCCGGGCCTGGGAAGAAGCAGGGACAGAGTGATAACGGATATGAGGTTTTCTTTGGGGTTGATGAAATATTTTTGAACTAAATAGAGGTGGTAGTTGCACAAAGCTGTGAATGTGCTAAACGCCAATGACTTGTAAAATTTAAAAAGGTTAATTTTAGGGAATTCCCTGGCGGTCCAGCGGTTGGGACTCAGCCCTCTCACTGCCGGGCCCCAGGTTCGATCCCTGGTCAGGGAACTGAGATCCGGCAAGCTGCACGCGCAGCCAAAAAAAAAAGGTTAATTTTATATTATGTGAATTTCATCTCAATGAAAGAATAACCAAACTCACAATTTTACACAGAGTGTAAAATTCTTAAATCGAGGTAGATCTCATATAATTTCAGACTTAGGCAGTCTTTCTTGAGGTAACAAGTTTAAAATGTTTGGTCATTTTTCCAATAAAAAATGATATGTGTTAAAAAAAAAAAATAATAATAAGTGGTGACTAAAGATAAAAGGAAGAAAATTAAAAATACCTTAATTGTACCACTTAGAAACAGCAACTGTTGACACTTTTGTAGGTGCTGTTCTTGGGGTTTATCCAATGTGTTTTACATGTGCACACGCCCTACACATTCATGGACACATTTAGGAAACAGAATCGTTTTAAATAGAGTGTTTATAGCATACTTTCATCACTTAATGATGTGTAATAATTTGGTCTAATTTCTGTAGTGTTAAGAGCACGTTACATAGCTTTTTCTCTTCTTTTTATTACAGTATAATTGATCTATAATATTATATTACTTTCAGGTGAACAACATAATGATTTTATATTTGTATATATTGTGAATTGGTGATAAGGCTTATCAAAATCCATCAACACACAGAGCTACAATTTTTTGCGTGCGTGATGAGAACTTTTATGATCTACGCCCTTAACAACTTTCAAGCATGCGACACAGTATTATTTACTCTAGTAACCTTGCTGTACATTACATTCCTAGGACTCATTTATTTTATAACTGGAAGTCTGTACCTTTTGACAACTTTCACCCGTTCTGCTCACTCCCCAACCCCACCTCTAGCAACTACCAATCCGTCCTCTGTATCTACGAGCATGCTGTTTTGTTCATCTGTATTTTAGATTCTACGTGTAAGTAAGATCGTATGGTACCTTTCTCTGTCTGACATATCTCACTTAGCATGATGCCCTCAAGGTTCACCCAGGTTGTTGCAAATGGCAAGATTTCATTCCTTTTTACAGCTGAATAATGTTCCATGGTATATACGCCTTGCATTTTCTCCATCCATTCATCTAGCCATGGATACTTAGGCTCTAGGCCACCTCCAGGTCTTGGCTCCTATAAACAATGCTGCAATGAACTTGGAGGCACATAAATCTTTTTGCATTAAGTGTTTTCATTTTCTTTGGTTAAATACTCAGAGGTTGAATTGCTGGATTGCATGGTAGTTCCACTGTTAATTTTTTAAGGAACTTACATACTGTTCTCCATAGTGGCTGTGCCAGTTTACATTCCCACCTACAGTACACAAAGGTTCCCTTTTCTCCACACGCTCCAACACCTGTTATTTGCTGACTTTTTGATAATAGCCATTCTCACAGGTGTGAGGTGGTAGCTCATTGCGGTTTTGATTTATATTTCTCTGGTGATTAGCATCTGGTGTGATTTCTGATATAAACTTTGGTTCTGGGAAGGGGGAGGGCAAGGAGTCCATGATCAAGGGCAAAAGCTGACAGACTTGCCTGCTATAAATACTGTGGCCTTGGGGCAGGGGAAGGTGCATTGTATGGAAAGTCAGGGCAGGTCTTGGTTTGATCTGCCTCCACCTGTTTCTTCACCTGTAAAATGGGGATGTGGACGCCCGTTTCCTGGATCACCACTGGACCGGGTCTTGTGGAGATGAAGTGTCTACACCTTACAGAGACCTGAAGGAATATCATCTGGCTCCTCCGGGGCCTGGGGCCAGGTTTATGCCCGTTTCTTCTGCTGCCATAGGTTTACCAGGACCTGTAGGAGAAGCAGGGATGCCTGGACCAGCTGGCCCAGTTGGGCCCAAAGGGGACAATGGCTTTGCTGGAGAACCCGGGCCAAAGGGAGACACTGGACCACCTGGTGAGCAGCTGGGCATGGAATGCAGATGTCTGCAGGTGGTGTGCTGTCGCTAGGACATGCCGGTGGGCATGCACAGATTCTACCCCAGGAAGGAGGCAGAAGGTTGTTTTCAAGGTGGCGCTGGGTTATTTCAGGGAAGACTGGAGCTGCTGTGGGGCAGCACCTCTAGGAGGATGCTGCCCCTCAGACTTCTATTACTGCCCTCATCTTTTATGCACTCCCACTTCCAAGGAGATTCAGTGTCACTAACTGGGCTGGTCCTTTTCCCCAGGGCCTCCAGGACCTCCAGGTAGCCCTGGTCCAGCTGGAAGAGACGGTCCCTCAGGGAGGCAGGGGAACATAGGACCTGCAGGTGCACCAGGCCCCAAAGGCGAGACTGGGCCCAGAGGTAGGTGGCTGGTATGTGACGGGTGTGGGAAGGAGGCGTGGCAGTCTGTGATGGGGCCTTAGGCATGCGCACAGCGCCTGGAAAAGCCCGGACCATCTGCAGCGGGTAGGCGTTGCCAGGGTCTCTCTCCGCAGATTCCCACACTGGCCGTATTTCCCCGATACCCTCCCCAGAGGAGGCCAGGCATTAAGGAGCACCATCTCCCAGTTCATTCTCTCACCTGGAGCTGTGGGTGAAAAGCTCCACTTCCGAGGCAATGAGAAGTGCTGAGCGCACTCTCAGCCGTGTTCGTCCCAATTTGTTCCTTCCTCAGGAGGAGTGGGTGCCACAGGCATGCAGGGCTCCCCAGGGACAAGAGGCCCCGCAGGTCTTAAAGGAGAGAGAGGTGCCCCCGGTGAACGCGGAGCCCCTGGAAGTGCTGGGGCAGCAGGTGAGTGATGGAAGCTGGGCTGGGCTCCTGTTCCCCTGTGCCCACCATCACCACGCGCCAGGTCAGAGCTAGCACTCCAGGGCGACAGCCAGTGTTGGGCTCTGGGAACTGTCTGTCTCTAGGGAGAGGGTAGGGCGAGTAGCAGGGACCGTCTATGTACAGGGAAGGTTGGTTGTTGGGTGACAGGGACAGTCAGTACACAGAGAGGATGCAAGGCTGGGTTCAGGGCACAGAGGGACATATGTATATGGGGAGGGCGTATTGCTGGGCGATAAGATAGTCCATGTACTGGGGGAGGTGAAAATGCTAGAAAATGTGTTCAGAACTCACCTAACTCTTCTTCTCTGATCCCAGGGCCTTCTGGAGCCATGGGTCCACAGGGACCTCCAGGTGCCAGGGGCCCCCCAGGACTGAAGGGGGACAGAGGTGCTCCTGGAGACAGAGGAGCGAAGGGAGAGAGTGGACTCCAAGGTAAGGAAGATCTGGGGGCCCCACAAGGGTGCGGGTGGGGACGGAGGGTGGGAGGAGGCCCTCCCGGGCCCTCCTCTCAGGCGTCCCCCTTAGTTACAGGTGGGGGGCTGGAAGTCAAAGCGGATGCTGGTCTTAGCCTCTGTGACTCGCTGGAGGGCAACCTGGGCAGTTTTTCTATCTGATCTTTGGGACGAGCACACCTCCCTTCCCAATTCATCAGATAGCTTTGAACTTCAAATAACCCAGTGGATGGGAAGTACTTGAGCTACATGTATTCCTCTACTCCCACCCCCCAAAAGGAAGTGTTATCAGGTTCCTAGAATTTGGAATTACAGTGTCACCTGGTTCAGTGTCAGTGTGGTGCAGGGACCTGCTCAGGGAACAGTGTTCATAGCAGAAACACAGGAAATCCTGTGGGCAGCACAGGCCCACCTATGTCAGCAGATGTGGGCTTCCTAGGGCTCCGTCCCAGTTCTTTACCCCCACCCCCAATATGTGTCTGCAACTGGGTACCCTTCCCTTGAGGCCCCGGGCTCTGAGCTGATCCCAGGCTGTGCTGGACCTTTCTTCACTCGACCTCTCTGCCCTGCAGACGTCACCGCTCTCCGGCAGCGGGTGGAGACCTTACAGGGACAGCTACAACGCCTCCAGAATGCTTTCTCTCGGTATAAGAAAGGTGAGTTCCTGGACCTGAACCTGAACCAGACACCAAGCGTGGGCCTCATACTAGGTCTGGGTCTTGGCCTGGAGTTGGCTGGGCTTGGGTCTAAAATTGAACTTGGCTGGGACCATGTTTAGGACCGGGCCTGGAACTGGGGCAGGGAGTGGGGCTAAGGATGGGCTGGGACACAGCAGTGCAGCCACATACTCCAGGAGCTGCAAGTAGATGCAAGGGAAAAGGAGGAGAATGCAGTCCTTGTCGCCAATGCAGGAGACCTTCACCCCTGCCTACTCTGGGCATGTCCCTATGATAGACAAGGGGACACCCAACCCACGATGCATCTCTTCCCTCTGTGGAGCCAGGTATGCAAGTACCCAGAGATGCAGCTGCACAGCCCAGGCACCAGAGAATCCAGACATAGTCCTGTGAGCAGGGGCTGGGATGCTGCTCATGGGGTTCAAGTCTGGTGGGGCCCAACCTTGCTGTGTGGCCCCTGAGTATCTCACCCTAAAGATGCCCCTGGGTCTGGCAGGGGCAGGCTGCCTGCAGTCTCTGGCCAGTGCTGGACTCTCCCTGCAACTCCTTGGGTGTTTAAAGCAGAGATTCTTCCCTAAGCCTGGAATCCTAAGGAGGCAGAGGCCTCCTGGAGTGCGCACCTGAGTGCCCGGTGCCTTTGGGACTCTCTGCCTCAGTCTCCAACTGCCCCTCGCCCTTCTCTGCTTTCCCTGACATCAGCTCTGAGTCCACATCATTCATCAAACCTCATGATCCAAAAAAAGAAGAGTTTTCTGAAGGAGTAGAGCATAAAGGGGTGGGATATAGGATTGGTTCCCAAGGACTCAAGCCAACTAAGTACCTAAGTAGTAAGGATGAGAGTTTCCAGCGTCTGATGTTGTCCTCCCTCTACAAACATATTTGCATACCCGTCCACTTGCTCATAAGCACACTGATGTAAACAAAGGAGAACATGGGCATAGGCACCAGCCACATGTGTGGGTACTTAAACACCATCGCTCACTCCACACCATCTACATACATGTGCACACATGCACACGTATGCACACACAAATATGCACACCCATCCAGATGGACCTTAATTCCACCTGTGTACCTTCAGATGGATATATGGACATATTCTCGCATGCACATGCATACCCACCCAGATGCATGGGACATAAACCCAATTATGGCACATGAACTTGCACTGACCTTGTCCAGGGCTGCTCTAGGTGCCATCCTGACCCCGTGGAGAATCTGGCCTCTGAGTCCTTGTTGAAACTACTCAGAGGAGAAGGGCAGTGGGTCAGGGTGTAGTCTGGGTTCCTACCCAGTCCAGTGAGCCCTCTTAGGAGCCCTGAAGATTTCCATGCATGAGCCTAGAAGTCAAAGGGATGGGGATAGGATGGAGTAATAAGAGATACTTAGCATGTCACACAGGTGATGCTTTTATGTAGTGTACACCTACTTTAGAAATAAGGAATGGGAAACCCTGAAAAGGGAAGTGACTTTCCCTTGCCCACCTGGACCGTCATTGTCAGGTTGGGGCTGAACACGTGGCCTTCTGACTCCCAAACAGGGGTCTCTCCAGCACCGATCCCACTCCTGCCCCCCATTCCCACACACACCTCTCAGAAGCCTTCATCCCCTGTCCAGCGGTCCAGGGAGGCTGACTGGCTGGGGCATCACCCATAAGCATATCAAGAGGCCAACACTGGGCTGCCCCCAGTGCAGAGATTAGCATGTCGCTGCTCTCAGATGCCTTACCCTCTCCTCTCCTTTCCCCTCACCCCTTCACACAGTACAGACCCCCTTCTGACAACCCCACATGCCCAGCCATCATGCAGGGGTGAGAGCGAGCCCCCTGCATGGTGTTTTCCACACTCTTAGGAACTGCCCTGGGCAGCACCATGTCATTTCCCTGGTCAAAGTCATTCCAATCTACACAGTAATTGAAAAACCAGTTCTGGCATATGACATGGGGAGGAACAGAAAGTGCACGTCTAAGCTTTAGTGTCACATCCAACAAGGTTTGATCCTCACTCTACATTTGACAGCTGTGTGACTTTGGGCCTCTTACGTAAGCTCCCCGAGTTTCAGGGTCCTCACCTGTAACTGGAGACCACAGCACCACTCACAGGGCGCATCGTGGAGCCAGGGCTGCTGTGGAACCAGTGCCTCGCTTTCATCCTATCTGGTGCCCTGGTACCCTGGATGGGAGGCTGGGGGGCTCTGGTTGGAGCACAAAGGTCCAGGTGCTGCCACACCCCAACCTGACTCTCCTCTTCCCCTAGTGGATCTCTTTCCCAGTGGCCGGGGTGTCGGGGAGAAGATCTTCAAGACGGGAGGTTTTGAAAAAACTTTTCAGGATGCACAGCAGGTATGCACACAGGCCGGGGGACAGATGGCCTCCCCACGCTCTGCAGCCGAAAACGAGGCCTTGAAACAGCTGATCACAGACCAGAACAAGTCTGCTTTCCTGAGCATGACCGACAACAAGAAGGAAGGCAGCTTCACCTACCCCACAGGGGAGCCCCTGGTGTATTCTAACTGGGCCCCCGGGGAACCCAACAACGACAGAGGCGAAGAGAACTGTGTGGAGATCTATCCCAATGGCGAGTGGAACGACAAGCCCTGCGGAGAACAGTGCCTCGTGATCTGCGAGTTCTGAGCCCCTGGGGAGGGTGGGGCACTGCCCAGAGCTGTATGCTGCCAATGTCCCAATAAAAAGGTGACCCTCAGGCCTTCCCTGGTGGCGCAGTGGTTAAGAATCCGCCTGCCAGTGCAGGGGACACGGGTTCGAACCTTGGTCCAGGAAGATCCCATGTGCCGCGGAGCAACTAAGCCCGTGCGCCACAACTACTGAGCCTGCGCTCTAGAGCCCGCAAGCCACAACTACTGAGCCCACGTGCCACAACTACTGAAGCCCACACGCCTAGAGCCTATGCTCCGCAACAAGAGAAGCCGCCGCAACGAGAAGCCCGTGCACCGCAACAAACACCCAACGCAGCCAAAAATAATAAATAAATAAATAAATAAAATTTATAAAAAAGAAAAAGGTGACCCTCTGCCGGCCAGGGCTTCTCCACAGAGCCATGGGTGAGCCCAGCAGGCAGGGCTGCTATGGAACGCCTCCCTCAGAATAAAGTTTGAAACTGGCTTCACACCAGGAAGACCTATCAGAGGAAAAGGGGGCCAGCCTGCTTTCCCAGGGCAAGGGCTAAAATGAGATCTCCAAGACCTTCCTGTTGCAAAATCCAGCGTCTCCTCCTCTGCCCTCCACCTCCTCCAGCCATCGGCTGCATTTGACCCGGCTGATCACTGCCTCCTCCTTCCCTTTTCCTCTTCTGCTTGCAATTTTCTTATCCTTCTGGCTGCTCTGCATCAGTCTTATTCCTCCTCCTCTCCTGGACTGCTCCACAGAGGAGCTCGGGAGCCTCAGCTCCAGTTCCCCTCTCTCCTTATTCTCGCTCCAGGCTTGGGCTCATTCTCTCCCACGGCTTCAAATCCTTTCTATTGATACCTCCCCCATGTAGAGCCCTGTTCAAGACCTCCCCCCAAACCCCAGACTCCTCCAGCCAATGCAATCTGGAGCCCCGGGGCTGGGAGGTCTCAGTGTCTGCCTCTTGCTTCAAGCCCTGAGCCTAGGAAACTGCACAGTTACAGAGGGGTGACCTGGCAGGGAGGCACCTTCCTCTCTGGCCAGATTGCATGGCCTTACACCCAGTAGACTCCCCTCACCCTTGACCGCCCAGGATCTCTCTCTACCCATGACAGTGTGACTGTGGTTGGCTCAGGGGAGAACATACCATCTGCACAACCCTAATCCCTTCTGAAATGTCAGACACGGAGGGTGCCCAGCCGTGCTCAAATTCATCCCCAAACCTCTTCCTGTCTGGCAGTTCCGGGGATGTTCTCCACTCTGCCTCAGAGATAATCTACTCAAACCCTTCTCATTTCACAGACATGGAAACTAAGACACAGAGAGGGAGGGAACTTGCACAGGTAGTCCCGGTGCTACAGCTCATGAAAAAGGCCATCTGACCCCAGAGCTTATACTTCTGGCCTGTAAATTTTTAGGCCAAAGGCCTCTGTATATTTAGTTGATTTTATTGACACACTGCTGCAAAGGAAGATTTAAATGACATCTGTGCTTAAGAAGTTGGAATGACGCCTGGATGAACCATAGGCTCATGGGAGGGGGCAACGAATACCCCTCCCCCAGACAGGAAACCTACCACTCTCTCCTTTGCTCCCAGGCACCAGGAGGACTGCCCTCTCTGGCCCTTTCTGAATGGGATCCCCGAGCCCTACCCGTCTTCCCAACACTCTTGCAGCCACACTTCATATATGGGAGAGCACATCTGAAAACAAAAGCCACACATCTCAACAGCATGCAACTCAGCCTCCCTGTTCATATCTTTCCCCTGTTACTTGAAAAAATCCCCAGTTCCTGGAAGCTTCTGAACCATAAACAGTTACACAATAATGAGCAAACAACTGTCCAGTACAAAGGCCTGGAGCTTAGAACAGACTGCTTTTATTGCAAATAAGAAAAACAACTGGATCTAGTTAAGCCAAAAAGAGGGTGTTTTTAAAGAACAGAGGATTCTGAATTGACTTACGAAGGACTGGGGGTGCACAGGCACCGCTGTGCCACCTCCCTGGCTTCTGCCTCTCTCTGCCCATCCTCACCTCTTTCCCTCCTTTACACACCAGCTTCCTCCGCGTCCAGGTCTCTCGTGTGTCCCAGAGATCAGAAACTCTTGCTTGATATCAATTCAAAACTATGTAGAAATGCATCTACTTGTCTCAGATGCCCACCTCTGATCCAATCAACTCACCCTGGGGGCTGGGGAGGAGCCACATCGTACAGTATGGCCACTGGGATCCTTGCCAGGTCATGGTGGTCTGGACAATGCTCTATGGGTGATCACTACTCATCCCAATATGTAAGCCAAGCCTATTTCTTGACAAGAGGGAAGGAAAGAGTGGCAGAACTATGTGACTCCATAGGAAGAAAAAAAAAATCTCCTGTGTTGTTGAAGGCCGGGAACGCTGAGACCCCAAAGCCTAGGAGGAAGCTTCAGATCAACCTGGACCATGGGCCACGGGGGTCTGGTTTGCTTTCCAGCGCAGAGAATAAGTAAGGTGGGTCATTTGGGTTCTGCAGACACAGCCCGATTAAAGCAGAGGATCGAGGCAAGTATTTCAGAAAATGCAGGTCCTTACCCATTCTTGAGCACAGAGGTCTCTCCTACACCATCATTCATGGGCAAAGGTCAACATAGATCTTAAACAATGTCAGCCCCACCCCAACCATAGTAGCCGTGTCCCTAGTTTGGCAGCCTAGGTGCCAAATGAAGCCAGAGCTGTGTGACCCTTATTCTCAAGAGATGTTATGACACTCGCAATGCCAGGTGACATCATGGGAGCAAGCTGGGAGCCTGCCATACCTGGAGAGGGGACAACCACACGAGGAAGTCCCTGTTTTATAGTATATTCTCAAGTTGCGTCCTGGTTCTCAACCCTCCTGTCACCAGATCAGCCCACATCCCATACTGAGCAGCCTATGGGAAGCCCTCTGATGTTTACTTTTCTAGGATTCTATCTTTGTTCTGAATTCCACTGACATAAAACACGGGTATTGGGATTTCCCTGGTGGCGCAGTGGTTAAGAATCCACCTGACGATGCAGGGGACACGGGTTCAATCCCTGGTCCGGGAAGATCCCACGTGCTGTGGAACAACTGAGCCCGCGAGCCACAACTACTGAGCCCACGCACCGCAACTACAGAAGTCCAGATGCCTAGAGCCCGTGCTCCGCAACAAGAGAAGCCACCGCAATGAGAAGCCCACGCACCACAACAAAGAGTAGCCCCCGCTCGCCGCAACTAGAGAAAGCCCCCGTGCAGCAGCCAAGACCCAACGCAGCCAAAAAATATATAAATTAATTAATTTTAAAAATACTTAACTTTAAAAAACAAACAAATCAATCAATCAATCACTGGCATTTGAGTTGCTTACATTCAGAGCATTCTCAATCACTATTACCTTCCAGGTGTCCTTAATTCAAGTTTAATCGTGTACTGGATCTTTTTGGGTTACTTGTGTTTTATGTAGTAGAGCAAAGATACCAGGTACCTATCAGAAGAGATAAAATATTAATTTATATGCCAAAGACTTATCCAGGCACTGGATACACAGATGGAAACAGCTGGTCATGTCCTCACATATGCTACAGCCCTGCACTTCCTTAACATTAGAGATCAGCTGTAGAACTGTGCTTCAGCAACGGGCAGTGAGGGTGCTCAAGGGGTAGATTGGGAATGAGTGGATGGATTATAGAGCTTTTGAACCAGGAGAATAGAGGAGAGCCATCTTCTTGTGAAGGCACCAAGATACTCAGAGACCAAGACACTTCTTATTGTTCAATCTAATTGCCTGTGACTATTAGGCCTCTGTATAGCTAATAACTGGTACCTTTTGGTAGATTTTATTGTTTTTCACTGTTTCAATAAGAGAGGCCTTATGGAGGCAGGCGTTACCTTGTGACATGTATTCCTTCTGGATGGAAGCAGTTGAGGGCAAGTGCACATTTCTGAAATGCCCAATTTTCTGCTGCCCTGGTGAGCACAGAAGTGTTGGTGGTTATCGAGTTGGACGATCCAGGATTCTGGACACCTGAGCAAATGGATGGAAAACAACTGCCCTTGGGGATCACCCAGATCCACCTGGATTTTGACTGGGGTTTGGGGGTTGTTACTGCAGCATGTGTAGCCCATCCTTACTGGATACATTCTGAATACTCACATATTTGATCTCCATTTACTTAAGCAGTATAGTCTCTCTCAGACTGCCTGGCTGAAACAACTTGGAGCCACAGAAGGACTCAAGAGGGCCCTGCCTGAGCAAAATGGTACTTTTCCTATTTATTTAGTAGGAGACAGAATGAATCAAGTGAATAAGTAGAAGAGTTGAATGAATGAAATCCTTAATTCCTGCTTCTAAGTCTATTCGTAGGCCTGAAGAAAGTGACTTCAAGATGCCTCCAGGCTCGTTGATATGAGGAGATAGCACCATGACCTCACTGCCAGACTTTCTGCACATTTATTAACCCCCTGAATACTTCATTCATTTCAGGGGTAAGTGGCTGGGGCCAGGCCAGGGCCAAAATGTCAGATGACAACTTCAGGCCAAGCAAACGCATCCTGTGACCAGAAAGATGGACCAGGGCAGGAAAGGGAAGAAAACCAGTGGTGGGTTTTGTGCAAGCCTGGGATGCCTGGTCCCCAGCTACAGAGAGCCTGAGAGGGATGTGAATTCTCCGAAGATTCAATCCCCCCCAAAAAGAGTGATCGAGGCTGTGAGGACTTCATCAAATGATTCCAAAGCTCTGACGAAAGAATAAACATCCTAGAACCGTCATAAGCATTAATTTAAAAACATAAGGAGAATGGACGCGGTCATTTTATTTTAAAGGGTTTTAGAAAGCGAACATAGTTACAACAGTGTATTACTGACACAGGACTAGATAAAACAATGTAAAAAACCACAGACCCCAAAAACGGGTCCAAATATACATATATATACGTATATATCTTATATATGCCTGATAAAAATAGACATAGAATACCCAACTTGTAGGAGAATAATGAATTGTTCAATTAGTAATACTGAATTAAAAAGTTAAGCATTTGGAAGAAAAATGAAGTCAGATTCTTTTAGTTATATATAAAAATCAAAATCAGAAGAAAATGTAAGCAATGGTTTATGTAGTCTTAGAAGGGAAAAGAGCTATCTAAGACTATCAGAGAAGAAAATCCAAATAAAATCTTGATATATCTACACACAAAAATATATAAAACGTCTCTGCCAAAAACTAAAACACAACATAAAATCAGAAAAGTCTGATTTATTTGCAAAGTACATAACAGATAAATCAATAAGAAAATTAACATCTAAGTAGAAAAAATGGGATAAGTAAGAATGAGACGAGGGAATTCATAAAAGAAGAAAAGAAGAAGATGGCCAATAGTATGAAAAAATGCACAATCTTAGTAGTAATTAAATTAATTAAATTAAATTAAATTAATCAAGTTAATCAGTAATAAGTACCCAAAATCTATGAGCTATAGTTAAAGCTATAGTCAGAGGAAAATATACTTTACTTTTGTTATTAAAAATTAAAAAACCATTAAAAGGTGCACTGAAAATAATTGAATTGAGTGTTCAATTTTTAAACAAATTTTTTTTTTTAACAAATTTTAAATTTTAAAATGTTAAAATTTTTAAACAAATTTTAAAAACAACAAAAAATAAAGGCCAAAACAAATAAATATAAAAAGTGAAATTAATGAAATATTTAAAAAATAAAAGAAATGATCAATTAACCCAGAAACCAGACATTTTAAAAGGCAAATTAGAAAAATATATCCTGATAAATCTATGTAAAAAAAACCCCAAAAGACAAAACACCAACAGGCAGAGTAGTAGAGATAAAACAGGTGCTATAACCACAAACATGAGAAAGATTAAAAGAACTTTAAAACAATATATTCATCTCCTTTCAGGCACTGGTCATAATTAAACAGGGCAAGGATGAAGGGAATTTGGCATCTCTCCTCAGCCCTCCCTTAACCTTTACTTTGTGGCCTGGGGTCAGATTTGACACCTGTTGCCCTGGGGCTCCAGGGGGTTTACAGCTCCCTGGTCAGGGAGGAGGAAAGTGGCACTGCTTTTTCTCTTATCTGGAATATAGCCCATAGCCTCAGTGCATTGATCTAGAATGACCATGTAACTGTGAGCATGGTCTTAAGCTGTCTGGGCCCAGGGTGCCAGAGACGTGTGGTCACCCAGTGGGCGAGGACATCTGGCCCTGCAGGGTAGGGACTTTTAGGCAAAGGCATTCCAAGGGAGTGTAGCAACCAGGGGAAAGAGGGAGGGGAGGAAAACAGGATCATCTGAAGTCGAAGACAAGGGGCTCACGGGACCCCGCCTCCCACCTGGCTCGCCATATGATCTCTGAGTTTGCTGGCCCTGTCTTAGAGACACCAGCAGAGGGCAGCAGGAGGCTGTAGCTGGCGGGGTACAAAGCCACTGAACCCAATAACCTGAGAACGGAGGCTGTGCCCACAGCCGTATTCCAAAATAAATCTGGCTGCTTCTCTCATTGATCCAGCTTAGAGCTGAGTCAAGCTCCAGAGAAGGGAGTTGGGTCACACTCATCTGGGGGGAGGACTTAGATTCAGTCATTCGTTTGTTCATTCTTTTCTTTATTCAACAGTTATTGACTGTGCGTGTGGCTCCCAGTCCTTTTCTAGGCCGTGGGACCGCAGAGGTGAGTGATCGAATTTCCTAATAATCACAAGAGCAGCAAGAATGAACGCCTGCATCGCAGTCACTGCAGGCCAGTGCTAACCTCAGTGCCTTATTTGTATGGTTCATTTATCCCTCATGAAAGCCCTGTGGGGTGAGCACTATTATTATTCCAATTTTACCAAGAAGGCAACTAAAGCACGGAGAGTGTATGTGACTTGCCCAGGGTCACACAGCTACAATGTGGTAGAGCCAGGAATCCCGGCAGTCTGGCTCTTCGTTGACTTTGCTACACTGACATAACTTAAACAAGTAAATGGTCAAGTTGATTTCAGGTGACTATAATTGCTAATAAGAAAATAAAATAGGGCATCATAATGGTGACTGGGGCTGGGTCAACCTTGATTCAGTGGTCAGATAAGGATTTTGGGGTCGGGGGTAGTGGTGACATACAATCCAAGACCTGGCAGGGGTGGAGGATCGTATTAGCACCCAGACGGTCTCTGTTGAGCCCTAGCGGGTCCCAGCACACAACTCACAGCCACTTGCGGACCCTTGAGTCCATAACGAAGCACCCACACACCTTACCCAGAGCCCCTGGGACCACTCAGAGCCAATGGTCCTCAGTGAAGGGTGTGCAGAGAGCAGCTTGGACACAGGCTGGGGGCAGGGCAGAGGCTGAGGCCCCTAACAACAGGATGCTGGGAACTTCAAGCTCTGGGTCTGTTGGTTTTCCTACAGACGCTCACACACGCTCAAAAATACACGCGAATACCCCCAAGTCCAGGTACACACAATTCCCCACCCAGAGTCTCACCTGCCCAGGGCCTCACCTTCTCTGACGCTCCCCAGGGCTGTTCCAGGCCCAGACCCACTCCCAGGGGTCACAAGAAGACCCTGGAAATGCATAGGGAAGGATTTCAGTCAGCAGCTGCTTTTACTAGTGACGTCGATCAGCTGACAGGAGATTATTTCAGGTCTGACAGTATAGAGTGAAGCACTATTTATATGTGATGATGGATGTTCCCTAGATTTGCTGTGATAATCATTTCATGACGTATGTAAGTCAAATCATCAGGCTGTACGCCTTAAACTTATACAGTGCTGTATGTCAGTTATATCTCAACAAAAATGGAAGAAAAGGTGTACAGAGGGAAGCAGGACGCCCTTCACCTCAATGAAGGGTCTACAAGGAAAGGAGAAGCCTGGCTTCCTGGCTCTAGGTCCTCCTGCAAAAGTGAGGGGGAGGCAGAAAGCAGCTATGGTGACTATATTTCTTAGGGCAGTCGTTTCCCAAACTGACAAAAAAACCCGGGTCACCTCGGGGCCTCGCGAACGTAACAGACTTCTGAGATTTTGATTCACTGGGTGCAGAGTGGAGCTGAGAGCCTATGACTTTGGCTAGCATTCCAGGCAGTTCTGCGGGTCGCTGCTCTGAGAGCTGCATGAGGTGGCATAAGCGCTGTGCTTGCCAGGACAGGGCAGGCTGGATTTGGGGTCGGTGGCGGCTGGCCCAGCCCAAAGCGTTTGTTAGGCTAATAAATGGTTACTTGCATTTCACTGCTTTTGAGCATGACACTTGTATTTGCTTGGACAAACCACAGGTCCATAGTTAGAGATACTGTTCTCCTCCCCGCACAGGTTGCCACCAGGGCTAAGAGCACCCAGTCCAGGTGGAACCCAGCCCTGAGATCTTCCTCGTTTCCCAGCACCCCACCAGCCACTTAGGGTTAGGAGGACAACATCAATTTTCAAAGTCTACTTCCCGGCATCTCCAGCCCACCCTCCATGATCATGTTCAATCCCTTCCTGGTTAATGAGAAAAGAAAAGAAAAAAAAAAAATCCCTGATTCCTGGCAGGTTCTAAAGCATAGTTCAGTTACACAATAATGAGCAAACAACCTTGACAGCAATGAGCAAACTGTGAACCCTGGTTCCCGCCCACCTCTGACAGCCAGAGAAGGGAGGCAGGTTGGTCCTGGGCAGGAAGGGGATTTGAGAAGTGTGAATGCTAGGCCTTCAGCTGGTACCCCAAGCCCCTGTCCTCTGGCTTGGGCATGGCTAAAAAGTGAGAACAGTAGAGCTGGAAGGCTCCAAAGAAAGACTGTCCTGTGGGAACAAGGCCTTGCCATACCAGGATCCAGAATCCAGGCCAGAGCCCGGGCCTTGTATGTTGCGAGTTTTGGTAGTTATTTTCATTCTAGTACAGGAAGCAAATTGCAATCACATTGGCTGTATCTATATACCTTCATGGGAGACTGTTGACTTATAATTTAAACTCAAAGTCCCCATCTCAAGAGCAGGGTGTGTTTGCCATTCTAACTCACTCAGACTGACTTTCTATGGAACTGAGAAATTGGTGATAAGTGTTCAGGGCACAATGAGTATGGAAAAAATTGGCAGGTAACAAAAACGGAAGACGGTTCTCGGGTCCTGCAGCTTTGCCCCTGAAAGGGCCCTGCAGGTCTGCATCTGTGTGGGATCATTGATTCATCCAGCTTTAAAAGGGAGAAGCCATTACTGACCAATTTACAGATAGGGAAACTGAGGCCCAGGGAGCCAGCATGCCGTGGCGAAGACTCCTATCTCACGAGAACGAACAACGGGGCTCAAGAAGTTGCTCAGAGTCCTGAAGTCCCAAGGGGAATGTGCTGCCCGAGGCCCCTGAGGTCTGTCCTTGGAGCACCTGGCTTCATTAGGTCCCCTGTGCAAGAGATGTCAATCATCATATGTCCCTTAGTAAAGGAAAACAGCCTGCCCTCAGCCCTTGAGAGAGTGAACGAGATGGTCTGGACAGTATTCTTGAATCCATAATTTCCCTCTTGTTTTAGGTCTTGGGAAGCCTGGATGAACTGTAGTTTCTATCCTTGGACTCTCATGAGAATCCATTTTTAGGTTAACCCCACCTTCTCTTGAGCTGATTTGCCCACTGCTTGCTGATAAGAATTGGGAAGTAAATACAGGGAGGTTGTTGCCTCAATCCTAGACTGAGGGAAGAATGCCGGCCAGGGGATACATTTAGAGAGAGGAGATCTGAAAAGACGATCAGGTGCTAGTTCAGGGGAAGAACCAGCTCCACATGTCCAAGAGCCTGGGGAGAAAGCTTCATGTCCACTGGGGATGACTTAAGGGTAGGGGAGCAGGGTCAGGTCTTGGGTGGCATAGAAAGCTCTCAGAGTAGGAATGTGAGGTTCTAGTGATTGAGGGATGAAGGGGGAAGGGAGCACCACGGAAGGAACTAGAAGGAGAAGACTGAAAGGGAAATGGAAGAATTTGAGCTCATCCACAGATTTTTACTGCATTTCCCTGACTGAGGGGGCACTCATTACATGCTGGGAAACAATTCCCGTGAAGCACATGACTGCGTCTTGTACACTGACCTTTATACACAGTATAAACAAAGGAGACAATCATCTCAGGGTAGACATGGTCCCCGCCCCCCCCTTACATAAAATAGAAAGAATTATATAATGGTTACCTGTCCATTTTCTCATTTTTGTCTTGGCAATGAGAAGATTCAGGTGCAACTTTCATGCTTGATTATGATAATTCTCTTGTTCTTGGTTGTATTACAGGCATCTTCTTTCCTTCTAAAAACTTTCTGGTCTTTCCTTTTTCTATTTGCCATAACCTACGTTACCTAGGTTTCATGTGTGCCTCTAAATTTTAGGCAGTTTCCCATTCCTTTGGCAAGCAGTCTGGATTTGGAGCGCAAACAGTGAATTGTTCTGCTGTACATTACGAAAGTACCCTTCTCACTGGCTCCAAGTGCGTGCCTGAAGAAGAGCTTCACGAGGTTGAAAATTCAGTGATGTGACAGTCTAAGGGGGCCAGAGGCTGAGGACACAGGTACTGTCTTCCTCCCCCTGCCAGCCCCAATGTCTTCAGCACACCCCACCCCTACCCCGACAGCCTCACAGAAGAAGCACACCTCAGAGAGAACTCTACCCTATAATATTCAACGTGCAGTATCCCACCCACGCGTCCATTTGGTAATTCTTTGGTGCGCCCATGCAACAAACACTCATCAAACACTTACCAAGTGTGAGGCGCTCCCTCTGGTAGTTCGGATACAAAGAAAAATAAAATGGAAAACTAATTTAGCAAAGATATTTCATTAAGTTAAAGTGGCCCTTAGCCCATTCATGAAATATTTTCAATCTCATTTTGTGATCGGCATACAGCTGGAAGTGGAATTCACTCTCTTCCCCCGGTTTGCTGCCTGGGCTCCATAGAATCCCAGCTCCGTCCACCCTGAGATTTCTCAAGAACATCCACGGTCATGAGCTTGACTGTGGGCCAAGATGGTGTCAGAACTCTGCTCAGAGGGGGGGTTTTATTTGCTGACTGGATGGTGCTGCATCGTTTGCCCCCCAGTGTGTGAAATGCACCTTTAGGGAGATCTTCCCTCTTGTCTCTACGAATAATGGACCCATTGACCTATAATGGGATGAGGATGTCACAGAAGAAAGGGGATGTTGAACATGGAGGCATTAAGACCAATGATGCCCTGTAAGGAAGCACCCAGCATGCCTGACCACTTGCCTCCTCCCGCGATACTGGCATAGGCCACAATATCAAAAGAGTCTCCTAAAAGCATGCGGGAAGGGAAGGGTGCCCTTTGTCCTCAAGATCACCCTAGTGACTATTGGGAGGCCACAGCCACTTGGGCAAGTGACGGGATTCCTAGGACTATTCGCTGTCACCCATGTAGGACACTGCCAAGTGTCACAGTTTCAGTGTATAGCTCATGAACAGCTAAAAAACAACACTCATGTTGTAGACAGGGCTGGGCTAGCCATGGGAAGGAGACTCTGGCACCAGGTAATGGCAACTTGGAAAAGTGGGAATCGGATCTCTTGGAAGCTGAGACACTGCCTGCTCGGACACAGATGTGGACCTCCATTGATCCATCTGCTGGGCTGCAGCGTCCTCACTAAAAAAGGAGAGGGTTTGAATGTGCTTTTTCTGAGATTGACTCTGACCCAATGCTGTGCTCTTTGGCAGGACAGAAGGTGTCCTTTGCCATGGACTGGACTGGACCAGAAACCCTCATGCCCCACTGTCAGTCTCGTTTCACTTCATCCCCCCGCAGTCAAATATGTCCCCTTGCTTTTCTCCCATCCCCATGAAGGAATGAATCAACACTGGACATGGGGAAACTGGCACCGAATTCTCTTTCAGAGCAGCAGGGACCTCAGCAGGGAGCCAAGGAGGGGGCGGAGGAACCTGCCTCTTCAGGCTGGGAATTCACAGATGGCCAAGAAGGAGGAGGAGCAGGAGATGTCATTCCAGAGCCCATCTCTTAGGAGGAGGACACAGTCCTCCCCTGAGCCATGGTTGTTAGGCTCATTCTTCTTCCAGTTGCTGTAGCCCATCCTCCCTCCTGTCACATACATAAACTGGCCTTCGGTCACCTCATCTGTGATGCCCAGGAAAGCAATGTCAGGGGCCATGTCCTGGATGGCTTTGTTCTCCTCAGCATTCTTGGGGGTGGCCACGGTGGCCCCAAGCTCGGCACACAGAGCCTTCACTTTGGAAAAAGGCATCTTTTCACCATTGGTCACGTACAGCATCTTTCCAGACTTTTTACCCAAGGAGAAGCTTTGCACTGAAATCACAAAACGTAGGTGAGGTTGACTTGGCTTCAAGCCCAGCCTGGGACAGCAGATGAAAAAGCCCTTCTCTGGGAACTTGGGAGTCTGGGGTTGAGCCCCATTCTCTACCACCTCTGGTGAGATCCTATTAAGAAGGTGGAAGGCAAGTCCCTGGCAGCAAGCCGGGGCTCTCCTGGCATATCCCATCCTTAGGACAAATATCTGTTAAAAACTGTCCCAGTCCAGGTGGACCTAGGGAAACATGCTTGAGCCCCACTGCCAGACATGGGCACCAGGATGAGAAAGAGGCATGGACCGCCGTCTGAGGCCCGTGGGTGCTAAGGAAGGAGCAAAGATTCCAGAGTCAGCAGACCTCCACGCCATCCTCCTTCCCGCTTCCTGACTGTATGCTGTTGAATGAATTATCTATACTTCCTGGACCTATTTTTTTCTCACCTGTACATAAAATGGGTGTAACACCCACAAACAGGGATGGCAAGACGATTGAATGAAACCAAATTATGAGAAAATTCCAACCTAGTATATAGTAAGTTGTCATAAGTGTAAGTTCTTTTCCACCGTCCCCCCAGAACCTAGAGCACTCTGGAGAAAAAAGTTAGAGTCAAGAACACATTGGGGACAGAAAAAAAGCTTACGCTTTTTGATGTGATCCAGTTGTGATTTCAGGTTCCTTATCTGTCCCTCTAAGTCAGCCAGCTTAGCCTCGGCAACTATAAAGCAACAGGGAGAGGATATTTATTTAGAAGAAGACCCTCAATTGGAGAGCAGAGTATTTTGAAAAAAAAAAAATTAGCTTACTGAAAAGTATTCGTATTCCAGAAAAATAAGAAAACAAAAAGAAGCAAAAGGGAAAAAAACTGTATTCCTGCCTTCTCAGATACACTTAGTAACTATTGTAAACTATAACTCTGGAAATAATAATACCATAAACTATAGCTCTGGATCCTTTTCTTCATATACTGCTTAAATATTGCAATATTATAATTATTTATAAGAAAAGGCCCAGCTAATTTTTCTCCTTTTTGAAAATTTTTCTTAATCATATTTTCATTTCCTATTCTAGGCAAACTGTTTAATACGTTTATTATTCTGATAGGCCAGTGGACAAATCTAAGTAAGAGGTCATCCTTTTGGTTTTGTTGTTACTGAATTTATTTTACTCTGAACTAAGTTGCTGTGATGTCCCCTATTATCCAGGGGTCCTATGAGGCCAACCCTTTTCATGCCACTCTTGTGACAACAGACATAATCCAACAGCAGAGAGGACCAGTTTCCTCCCTTGCAGCCTGGAACCACATACTGGACTGTTGCAGCTGAAGGGCCAGGGCACGTGTCCTACAGAGATGTGCTGAGGGTGAGGCAGGCAGGGTTTGGAAGTCTATACCCGGGCACCAGTGGGAATCCCCTTGGGCCCCAAGGAACTGAGAGGAATGAGGGCGCTGGGTCAGGAAGCAGAGCTGAGCATCTTCCAGTGGGGCAGCAGGAGACGGGGCACCTCCCACCTGGCCCTGGAGTTCCCAGGTCCTGGGTCCCCTCAGCCCACATCACTTGCTGGGGTGAGCTCCTTACCCGAACTGTCTCCACGATCTCCTTTGTGGCCCTTTTGTCCTGGAAGCCCAGGCTTCCCTATATTTCCTTGAGGCCCCATTTTCCCTGGAGGGCCCTGCAAGCCTCTGAGCCCTGGCCCTGTTGGAAGAGGAAGGAAATGTGACCCAGTGTCTGTCGCTCATTCTCTTTCTCCAAAAGCTCAATATTTGATTGACCCCAAGAAACCACCACTCAGCTAGTAGTGATCCAAAGAAAAAAGATCTTCCTGCGTCTCAGGGGATGGCCTGTCCTAAGGGCCAGCTCCCTGAGCAGAAAAGACACCCCTTCTCTAAGGACAACCACACATCACCAATTCCTGGGTGGCAATGAGGGATCCTGGAGAGTCAGAGGAGCATCTTTATTTTGGAGAGAACGCCCTTTTACAGGAATTTTTCTGAGTGAATCGTCACCTACCATAATGAAAGGTGAGCCTCCTCACGTCTCTGTGCTAGATCCCTTATAGAGAACACTCTCCCATTGGGGTAAAAGATTTGAGAAGTCAGAGCGGCCTGTCCTATACCTGGTTCTCCCTTTTCTCCCTTGGGTCCATCTCGCCCATCTCTGCCTGGGGTGCCGTTGGTGACTGGGATGCCACAGGTCACCACTGAACAGGTCTTCTGGGCATCCTCACAGGCTTTCGTTTCTGAGCAGGATGCTGTCACCACACACAGAAGGAGGACAGCAAGTGACAAAAACAGGAACATGGTCCTTACCTTAGAGCGGAGAAAGTCAAAGAAAATAATTCCATCTCATTTGATTTGCTGCCATCTCTGACGTGTTGGACCCTGTGCTCGGGGCAGCTGACGCAGAGGGGGATATCACAGCTCTTGGCCCTGAGTTACTCCCAGGCTACTAGGAAAACTACTACTAGCACAAGCAAAATGTGTTAGAGTTAGATCAGTGCTAAAACAAATATAGATGCAAGAGTAGTATCACAGGGGCCCACTTTCCCTGGGGCTCTCATGCCCTGTGGGCCCAAGGCTTAGTTGGTCAGGCAGCCCTAAGCACGAAAGCCCACAGGGTCTACAAATGACACACAAGCCCTGTTCCCGACGGCCCGGCAGAGAGAGCTCATTTCTTGCATGACCTTTGGCTGCTCTCTTCTCAACTCCCTTTCTTGAGGACCTAAGTAGCCTAAATTTCCCTCTTCTTCTCCTTCCTATGGACGCTAAAGGTAGACTCAAACTATAGCATGTTCACCTGGGCCCAGCAGGGTCAGCTCATACTCCTCCTGGCAGGATCCTCTGCATGCTTCCGAGACGCTTCTCCGGCTCTGTGCCCCCATCCAGCCGTCAGATTCCCATCTAGCCTTTGCTTGAGCTGGTCCCCTTCCAGGAAGCCTCACAGCCCAGCCCCCATGGGCCTATCCCCCTGCTCCTCTCTGACCTCTAATTCCAACGTCCCTGCCTTCGCTGCATATCTACTGCATCTGTCCTTGGCCACCCCGGCCTGTCAGCTCCCTTAACCCTTCCTTCCCTCCAGGACTCAGTGAGAAGTAGGAAGTTGAGATGGAATTTTCTTTCTTTCCTTCTTTCTTTTTTTTTTTTAGGATTTTTAATTTTTAAATTTATTTATGTTCTCTCTTTTGTTGTTGTTTGTTTGTTTGTTTGTTTGTTTTGTTTTGGCTGCACTGTGTGGCATGTGGGATCCCAGTTCTCTGACCAGGGATGGAACCCGTGCCCTCTGCCGTGGAAGCACGGATTCTTAACCACTGGACTGCCAGGGAAGTCCCGGAAGGGAATTTTCTTGATCAAATCTTCTCCACCTTCCCTCTCTCTTAAGCTCCCCTGATTATGTGAGAGGCCAAAGCCAGAGCTAAACATGTTGCTGGCATACACACCCCACTTCCATTCTTCTGTTTGGCTGAAAAGACCACCTTGAGTTTGCAGATGGTAACCTGGATCCAGGAAGGGCACAAGGCCCCAGGTCAGAGAGACAGAGGCCCTCAGGGGGCCTGACAACCCCACCACAGCCCCTGCCTGGAACTCACCAGGATCAAGCCAAGTGGCCAGACTCTGGGCCGAGGCCTCCTCTTCTGTCCTCAGAGGTGACTTTCTAGGGGCCTCCTCAGAGCACAGAGGCTATGGCAGGGAAGCTGGTCCTCCTGCCTAGGCCTCTGGTAGATGCCTCAGCAATGTCAGCCCCAATTAGTCTGGTGACCAGGGACAGTGCTGGACTGGCCTTCAACCCCAGATTAATAAACAACCATCCTTAGAACCGCTGTAACCTGGGCAGTTCTCCAGGGCTGCTGGTGGGGTCTCCAGCTTAGCACTGGGCAGCTCTCTACTGCAACACCCCAGACTCCTCCCACTGCTCCCTCCCATGCACCTGTCTCTATAGCTCTGCTATCTGATCCTCTAGAATCACAGATTCTCAGATCATAGATCAGAATCCCAGAGGACAGTTCTTTCCAAATATTTGTCTCTGGAAGGGACGTCCTACCAAACACGTGCTCATGCAGACACACGTGTACAGGCGCACACTTGTGTACCAGTTGTTCTGCCTAGTTCCCCCTTCCATTCATATTTAATTTACTAGGAGCAGGAGCGAAGGGGTTAAACACCTACAACACTGAGTCACCTCATTCCTCCCCTGTCATTCAGAACATTCGTCAGCTGCCCTGTCTGGGCGCGTTGCAGCGCTAGGCACAAGGAAAGGAAGTGTTTGTAGACAACTCAAATTCAAGGCTGAACATGGGCATTTGCACTAGCTCTTCCAGCCTAGGACACTTCTCTCCATCTTTGCATAATTGCTTGTTGTCGTTCAGATTTCATCTTAAATATTATTGCTGGAGAAAGGGCTTTCCCTAACCATTCTATCACAAAATTATAATTCTCTGTTTTAGTTATCTGCTTATAATTCTTCTCTATGTAAAATTGTCTTATTTCTTTGGTTGCATATTTATTGACCATCCCACTCCTTTAGAACAGGAACTTCATGAAAACAGGCATCTTGCTTCCCCACCTCTAAGAGGGCCTGGAAACGGAATCAACGCTCAAATATTTGTGGAACAAAGGAATCCTCCGGCATCGTGTCCTCAAAGTGGCCCTCTTGACTTGCCTCCAGCTAGAGCTAACATCTGTGCCCACTCTCCCAGTGCTTTTAATACTTTTCTAGGGCAGGAGCTGCATTTGATTCCCCTCCTTGTCTCCAGGGTGTAACTCGGGGCTGGGCACGTGGGGAGGATCCACTGAGAGAGTAAGAAGGGAAGCAGAGACCCTGAGCAGGGCAGACACCAGATCAGTCTGCGGCTCCTCCACGCCTGGGTTTCCAGGAGTGTCTGGTTCTCATCTCCAGAGCCTGATCAAGTGGCCTTTTTCAAGTCACTGATATAACTTTTGATTCCTGCCTTCCCCCAAACTTACACCCACTCTTTGAAACACTTAGTCTCACCAAACAACTCTAGAGGTTTGCTTTTTCCCTGTGGTAGACTCTGCCTTTCCCTGTGGTAGAGCAGGGGTAGACTCTGCCTTGCGATTGGTGCTTTGGTCCCTCAAGAGTCATCAGCCCTTGTGTACTCAAGTCACTGTGCCCTGTTCAGCAAGCCTCCCAGGTTCCTGTTACCAAGGAGGCTGCCAGGCACTGAGAGGGGCCCATTGTAAAGAAGACCCCCCTCAGGGGCTGTGTTTCCTGATGCCATTGACACAACTCCGAAGGGCATAGGCTCAGAGGACAAAGAACTCTCAAACCCTACGGCAAATGAGCAGACCTCCCAGAAAGGTGGAAATCTGAAGCTGAGAGATTTACATACAACCAGGACCCTATATGTCCTACAGACTTAGAGGAAAGATGGCTTTAGAAGGAGGGAAGAGGATAGAACGGGAGGAGGGAGGGATATGTGCTGCGAGCAAAGGGACAATAAGAAATACTTGACCCTGGTGGGAAAAAGACCCCCCTCGAGGATGCATATCCATTGAGTCTGTCCTGTCATAGATCTGGGGTTTGAATTTATGCTTATTAGTATTATTTTGCTATTATTAATATTAATATTAATATTAATATAATAATATTATTATTAATATTATTATTAATTCATGCCAAGATGAAAAATTGTTTTTCAAGTGTCCCAGCTCATCACAATCTAGTGTAGCATGGGGACGTAAAAGCAATGGAGGACCTTACCCTTAACCCAGGCACCTCAGGATTTTCTCAGATGGAGATCAGGTAAATTTGAATTCACCTTATAAAAACGACTGAACACAGTAAAAAATAAGTAGAGTGAAATCTGACTGACACAAGACTCAAAACTAGGCCTCGGAATGCTGTCAACTCTAGACAACAGATAAACTGATAGTTTTAAAAAGATAGTATAGGGCTTCCCTGGTGGCGCAGTGGTTAAGAATCTGCCTGCCAATGCAGGGGACGGGGGTTCGATCCCTGGCCCGGGAAGATCCCACATGCAGCAGAACAACTAAGCCCGTGCACCACAACTACCTGCGCTGTAGAGCCCATGAGCCACAAGTACTGAAGCCCGCGCACCACAGCTACTGAATCCCGCGTGCCTAGAGCCTGTGCTCTGCAACAAGAGAAGTCACGACAATGAGAAACCTGCGCACCACAAGGAAGAGTAGCCCCCACTCACCGCAACTAGAGAAAGCCCACTGAAAGCAACGAAGACCAAGCACAGCCAAAAATAAATAAATAAATTTAATTTTAAAAAAGACCGTATAAATAAGGAATAAAGAAGGAATAATAAATAAATAAGGAATAAATAAAAATTAAACAGTGAAACTCAAACTAGAATAAGGAAATAACTATAGAGCTATTAATAAAATTTCAGAAACGCTCGTTCTTTGCAAAAATAAACAAATTTGGCAAACATAACCCTGGTGGTTTGAATTACTCTCCTGATTTCCACATTTTCTTTTCGTAGAAATATATATCCATGCCCTTTGCCGTGGTACTTTGCAATGCCTCCCACTGGAGTATGTGGAGTAAACACCCCAACCCCTTTGATATTTGGCTTGGCCATGTGACCGTGAGCGGACACTAAGGGAGCAGCAGCTTTAAATGTGGGAAAAATATGTCCCCAGTAGCCACTAATATCAGAATAATGAAATGATGTGGAGCGAACAGGAACTCCCCTGAAAGCTTGAAGTAAAAAAAGAGCTATTAAAGTCCAGCCATGCATCCATGGTTAATAGCACAGTCCCTGGAATCTGACTTCCTGTATTCATAGCCCACTTCTGCCATGAACTGGCTGCATGATCTTTGGAAAATCACTTTAATCGCTACGTGCCTCAATATTCTCATCTGTAAATTGGGCGTAATAATAACGTCTACATAATAGGGTTAATGAGGATTATATGAGTTAATGGAAGTATAATACCTGGCACGTGGTAAGTGTGATGAGAGTATCAGCCATTAGACCAAGTAGGGTATCCCAGGAATGCAAAGATGGTTCAACATCAAAACATAGTCCAGTTAACTCACTAATTTAATATATAACAAGTTTAAGAATCTTAATGCAGATATGTACAATCTTGAGGCTTGAAGCTCACCCTTTTCTCGAAACTAATACATGCTCTCAAAATTCTTCATACCTATTCTTCCCTTGGCATACAAACTTTCTAGGGTTGAGTGAAAATATAGTCCAAATGATTATTGTCCCTTAGTTTTGTCACTAAAATCTGTTTTATCTCTGATTCATCACCACCCTGGCCATAGAGTGGTGGCTTCTTGAAGGGTGGACAGTGCCTCCTCTCTTATTTTTTTTTTTGCACGTGTGGTTGGTAGAGAGAGTGATGGTGCCAAGGGTGGCAATACCTGCTCACAGGAGGCACCATATATCAGTGGGAACACTGCTGCTTCTCAGCCCATCCTAACTGGTTGTTGGGTCCCTCTGTATGACTGATTGTAAATGACAGCTCCTCCCAGGAGCTGGTCCTTCAGATAAGGGGCTCTGTAAAAGCCTCCAGCTGCCTGCTCCCTACCCTCAACATGACATCAGTGAACATTTCACTTCATAGTCTCTTGCTCTTCAAGTCCCTGTGTTCCAAGAAGCAATCTGCTCATGAGTAGGGCTTAAACTCTGGCTAGCTTCCATGACATCGACATTGGCAGCCCCTGGGAAATTCCATCCAAGTGGTGGAAATCCACATTGCCCCAGAACACACCTGCTAACAGTTCTATTCTCCCCCTTCTTCATCTCCCCATGCCTCAGCAAGATCAGGCCCTCTGCTGGTTCAGCTCTTCAGCAATTTTAGAACAGGAGATTCCTGCCTTAGGTGACTTAATGAGGGAAGGAAGGCAAAGTAATTCGGGCATCCCTATTTGCAAAGATTAGGAGGAGGATAGGACAGTCCCCTCCCCCATGCCACAGGGAGAGGAGAGGAAGGGATAAATTCCATTGTGAGAGTACAGATGTCACCCATGGAAGGTCAGCTTGCTTTCGCCTCCTTAGTCTTCCTTATACTGACCAACAGAATGCGAATTACTAAGCCACTCACGTTGAATGGCCCTCACCTTGCAGGTTCCATGGTGGGGTCCCTGGAACCCCCTGGACTCATTAAAAGATGACCCTTTTACTCTCACCTGTGGGCTCTAGATGCCAGTACCCAGGAACAAGAAATGACTCAACTCACACTTGACACCCTTTTGATGTTAACAGCTTAAAGGAAACGCCAAAGAAATCATCCGATAAAGCTCAGTACATATTCATGATGAAAATGAATCTCAGCAAACTATGAAAAAGAGGGAACTTTGCCTTGATAAAAGGCATCAGAAACCTAAAACAAGCAACTCCATGCTGAAACACTGGAAATGTTCTCATTATACATTCAATGCGCCCCTAAAGATAACATTTATCACTGAGTGTCTTCAACAATATAGAGGGTCTCCTGGCCCCTATAAAAAGGTAAGAATGATATATAAGAAATATAAATATCATGAGGAACAGGCAAAATTTCTGTCATTTGTAAATATAAGCATATATCTATAAAATGTGAGAATCAATTATTAGAAATATTAGGGGGAAAGTGAGAATCCAAAATGGTTGGATATACAATCAACCAAAAAAAAATCAGTAGTTTTCTTATAAACCAGCAATAATTAATTTAAAATGTGATAAAAATAATATAATAACAATTGCAAATAACACCATAAAGGGAGTAAAAATAAACCTAACAAGAAATGAGAAGACAACGATTTTCAGAGACTTAGACTGTTCCTCTGTAAAATACGGGAAATATGTTTCTCCGTACTTTTTTGAATTTGGGGGAAGGCTCAATAATTTGTGTGCTGGGCCCTAAGCTCATGTGGTAGGGTGACCAGATTAAAAATTGACATTCATGAAAGAATGAGAAATATTTCTGCTCATTCCCATCTAGTTTTGTGGATTGTGAACCAGAACTTCCTCTTGTCCCGAAAAAGAAGCATATGCAGTGAGGGAGGGCATTATGTGAAGGTGGGAGAAGTGGGGACCTTTCTGGAGATGGGACATATATATGGTCACCTCCTCAAGCAAGTAGAGACATGATCCAGTTCCCACACAGCCTTGGGACATGGGGGCCATGGTCCCTTTCCATGCAGTCCTGAGACTGAGGGGGCTCACAGAGCCCTGAATGCCACCACTGTTGGGCTATGGCAAACATCCAGGGGGCCGAGTGGGGAACGGAAGGCATGATATCACCACCCTCAAATGGAACATGTAGACTTAGATCAGGAGCTATCTTGATGCCAGCCATCAACACTAACGCTCACCTGTTCCTCCAGACGTTTCTGTAACTCCCCATCTGCCCATACAGCCTGAGGATGGGAGCAGGTTGCCCCTTCCACCCAACAAAGAAAGCTTAACCTGAGACTGAACTTTCCACTTTTCAGATAAGTGGGGCCCCAGAGCCAGAGTTAACTTGATTTCTAAAATCACAGAAATATTTCTTGAAACCAAAGCAATGGAAACTCATGTTAACATATTCATGATTTATTACACTTGAATCATCTCTGTTCAGTGAGAGGATGGGGTGGTGATGAGCATAAGCTTCAGATTCAGGTAGATGGGTTTGAAAACAGCCTCTGTCACTTGCTCCGTGTAACAAAACTCAAAACATTTAACTTCTTTAAGTTTCAGTGTTCTTGTACAAAAAATGGGGAAAATAATGCTCATTCCATGGCACTGTGTGAAGATTAAATCATAGTTTATAAGATGTCTTAGAAGTGCTTGTCAAGGTGCTTGGTATATAGTATATGCTCAATAAACACCTCACTGAGGTCTGAAGTGGTGGGGATGTGTTCCTCAGCAGGAAGTTACTTGGGTAATGTCTGAGGTGGGGGTGAGATCTTCCCTCGAGGCATAGGCTGGCTGCTTTCAGGTCAGGGAGTTGAGTTGGTACCCCAGGAGTCAAGGGAGTGGATAATACATGCCAATCAGGGGTGATTGGCCTCCACCATGCTGGGGCACCACCCGGCCCTCTGACCTCATGGAGAGCCTGAGCAGATGTGCCCCACAGACCTCAGGCTGCCAGATAATCCCGAATGTATCCTTAGCTCCACACATTTGGAATTTCCCAGAAGTCCACCCATCTATCATTATGCTTGCGCAGCACTGCTAAATCTTGATAAGGCTGGGCAGGCAGTGGGCTGCAAAGAAAGAGTAGAGGGGCCAGGAAGCAGGCACCCTGTGTGTGCTTTTGGAGGGAACCTCCATCCCAGGACTTCACTGTTGCCATCTACAAATGAAGGAGTTGGACAAGAAGAGGAAGAAAGAAGCCTCCCTCTCTTGCCAAAGGGCAAAGTTAGAGTGGCTGTCTAGAGTGCAAAGCTGAGAAGGGGCTCGGGGTGGGGGGAGTCAGACTGACTAGTAATCAAGGGGGAGGAGTCAGGGCCCACCGGGGAGTGCCGTGGCTAAGATACCTCCAACTCTTATAGCTACAAAGGTGTTACAGCACCTCATAGACCAGGTGGATTCCCCAGGACGTGGGCTGAAAGGCAAGGCAGGACCCTCTCCATCCTGTGGCCTTGGTGCCTGCTCAAAACTCACAGATGGCCAGTCGGGACTGCAGGCAGTTCCTGTCATTCCACCGGCCATCTGTGTACATCTCCACACACTTCTCTTTGCCCCGCCCCCCGGGCTCCCCTGGGTACCAGTTGGTGTAATTCACGGGGCTTCCATCCAGGTAGTGGAAGTCTCCAGCAGTGGGACCCTCAGCCAGGCCCAGGTAAGCATAAGTATTGTGCTTCTTCACGATGCTTGCAATGGCCTCATTCTCCTCTAGACTCCTCGGGGCAGCAATGCGTCCACCTACTCTGGCACACAGCTCTCTAATGGCATCAAAATTGACCGACCGCCCATTGGTGGAGAAGACCTTCTCTCCCACTGCCAGCATGGACCCCTGCAGACTGAGGACTGACAGCAGAGGAATCCGGGTCAGGCCACAGGCCTCTTTGTTTCCAAGTCCTTTTCCTTCCCTTTATGCTCTCTGCCTTTATGCGCTTTGCAATCTCTTCACCTCTTCCTCTCTCTCCTTCTTCCCTCCCTCTTCCAATCCTAGTCTTTCTGGATTCCCCTCCATGCTCCCATCATTTAATTATCCATTCACCCATTTAACAATTACTTATTGACCGTCTATTATGTGCCTGAAACTGTGCAAATTCCTGGGATTCAATAGAAAGCAGTAGAGCCAGGAACATTGCTTCCCCAGGACATAGGGAGATAATCCATATCTACCTCGGTCTCCTCTGAGCCGTTCAAGGACATCTGAACAAGGACCTCCACGTCCACACTTGTTGGTCAAGTCTCTAGATTCTGGAGTCTGATGCTGAGGACGAGGAGAACTTATGGGAACCCCCTACCCTCTAAGGCCCCAAGGGATCCCCTTACCGCGCATCATCTTCAGGATTTGATGGCTGATCTCAAGGAGTGTGCTCTGGAGCTCCTCGTCTAGATGAGCTGGAAGCCCTGTAGAGAGATCCCCAACAAGAAGAGGGGCAGGCCAACAAAAACCCTCACTTGTGCCAAGCAGGTGCGAGCCCAGCTGCAAGCCTGCCATTCTGCCCTTCACTTGTCTAGAGCCGCTGCCCAGGCCCCAGGTCATAAGGGTCCCCGAGGTTGGAGTGTGTTTCCTACTCCCTACACACTTGTCCTTTAATGCAGCCTCGCACTTGCTCAGCCCCCTCTCTACTCTTCTTTCCTGCCACATCCTTTCATGGCTCTGTCTGTCCACTTCTGTAGGGTTTTCTAGTTTCTGGGCAGAGCTCCCTTCCCCACCTTCCAACCACGAGAGCAAATGTGGTTCTCTCTGACTCTCCTGATGGACCTTGATTACTGCTCAGAGCTCCAGAGTTGCCCTGGACATGCGGGGTTCCCAGTGATATCATCTGTCTGGTCCTTGGTCCACATAACCCCCTGCGCCCTCAGAATTCCCCTATGCCTCAGCACTAGGAAGTGCCTCCCCTCCTCGCAGTGCTGTCCCATTTCCCACACCTGACGCCCTATGTCTCCCCATCAGCTGTTGTGATGCGTGGAACACTTCCAATACCCACCAGTCCCTGCGCTGTGGCCCACGACCCAGACCCCTCTGATTTCTCAACCTCATATTCTCTTATCTAGGTTGAAACATATACCCTTTGGGGACTTCCGTGGTTTTGTCTGCTCCCCTTCATCCCTCAAGTAACTGACCACATGGGCACGGTGTCCAGTTGCTTCTGTCCACTGGCCACATCCTGCTCACCTGGAGGACCCCTCTCACCAGGCTCTCCCTTTTCTCCACGCTCTCCAGTGAGGCCAGGGGCTCCAGTCAGCCCATCACGCCCAGGGAAGCCTGGCATTCCTCCAGGGGGGCCCATGGGGCCTGCAGAGAGAGGGGGACAAGGATGTATGCTATCTATCATCCACAGTGGGTTGGGGCTGATGGGACTGGACCTCCATTATCAGCCAGGCTGACTCACCTGTCACTCCACGGGCACCTTGAGTGTAGACCCTCCAGGGCTGCTCCAGTCTAAGGGTCCCCGGAAACTCCCACCATCCAGCTGACCCTTGAACCCAGCCCAGAACCCTGGACAGCAAGTCCCCCTGAAAACAGGTCACTGTCCCTCAGCTCCCACTCAGTACCTGGAGGTCCAGGGTCTCCTTTGATGCCATCTCTCCCATCTCTTCCTGGCAGGCCGTGGGATCCAGGAGCACCAGGGACGCCAGGGCTTCTAAGACAAACTTCCTTCATGTCGCGCTCAAGGCCAGAAGCCACCATCCAGATGAGGGCGAGGGTCAAAGAGCACAGCAGCATGGTGCCTGCTCCAGCGGCTCCTTCTGTAGGAGGGAAAGGCTGTGGCCCACCCGAAGCATTTGCCAAGGTCTCCCCTTGCTGTGCTTTGTCAAGATTCAGGCACATGATGGAGCCTGAGGGCCAGGGCAGGTACAGACAGGAGCTCTGGAAAGACCCATACTATCCTTGGAAACTCCCAGCATCATCTGGTACCTAACATGGTCTCATGCCCCATCCCTCTGGCTGGAGGTGGAGTGGTACCTGGGCGGGTGAGGAGTTGTAAAGAGCTCTGGAGAGTCAGAGGACCTGGGTTCTAATGGAGTCTCTGTTCCTCGCTGTGTGACCATGGGGAACTCACTTCACCTCTCTTGGCTTCAGCTGAAGCTTCTGTCCTGGAGGCCATCCTGGCCTGTCCCTCCCAGGCTGTTGGGAGGAAGGATGTGGTCAACATCCACTAGCTCCCTCTGTCCCTCATGCTCTCAGCTACCCTCCTTTTGAGTTCTAAGGGATCGTGATCCTGAGGATGAGGAGAGATGACCAGGGCCCAGGTCTTGGCCACCCCACGGTGCTCAGTGATAGGGAGTCCCCTCCTCCCTGCTTTCTCGGGATGCTTTCTCTTTGGCAGGCTGTTTCTCCCCCTGCCTCCACCCTGCAGGCCCTGCTGGATCCCTGGGGCCAACGGGCCCGGCCCAGGCGCACGGTGAAGTATGAGGATATTCGCAAGCCCATCTTCCTGTACGCGTAGTTAGGGTTCTGCGGAACAAGTCCCAGTGGTACCCAGCGAGGGCCCCTCCTTCCCTGCCTGACCCATAGTGAAGCCTGTGGCTGCTGGGCTGCTTCATGCTGCTGCAACCCTGGGAAAGACCCAGGGGATGGGGCTAAACTCACCCACACGAACAGAGCCTATGTGGCTCTCTGCCTCCAGATCTGCCTCCAGGTGGCGAGGTGGACGGCAACATTTATACTGATGTAGGCTACCGGGCTTCCTCTCCACCCCAGAGAGGGGCCTGCCACAAGGGCCTCTACTCCAGGACAGCCAGGCAGGAAGCTGCCATCTTGTTTACCCAGTACATTTCCCCACAGGGCACTCAAGCTGGAGGGCCACTTGGGAAACCCACTAAAGAGAAACTCCAGATCGGTAAGAAGGGAAAATTCCCATGGACCGGAGGCCACCCACTCTCCCTCCACCCAGTTTCCCCAAAGCAGTGAAGAACGAGAGCACTTATACGGGAACCGATGGAGGCACGTGGCAAAGGGAGCCCTCTCCCTCCTGGGCCTTGGCCTCCCGGTCCTGGCTAGTGACACGTTCGCAGCCCCAGAATCACGATCCCCCAAAAGCCCACCAGCTGGAGAGAACATACCAGGGCTGGACTCTTTTCCCAGGGGAGCAAAGAGGCAGGTCAGTGACATACAGGGCTTCCTCCTGGGGCCATTCCAGCTCCAGAGCCTCTTTGGCTCTTGGAAGTGTCCATAGGGCTCCAGAGTGTGCAGAGGTCACGTCTGAAGCCAAAGGGTGGTCAGGGTGAGCTGGAACAAGCTGTCTGTCATGGGGCGTGGCTCCCCACTGAGCCCCCAGCTCTTGCTTCTGGGGCCTGCAGCTGAGTTGATGGAGCATGGTTCACAGGTACAGGTGAACCTTTGGCGGGTTCCCCAACCCTCCGCCCCGGCAGGCTCAGAGGTGGGGAAGCAGGGCGGGGGCTGGAAGGTCACAGGGGGACAGCAGTTTCTGTCTCGGCCTTGGTGATGTCTGATGACCTGCAGTGGTGATTTGTTTAAGTAGTGGAATGACACGTGAAGCCTTAATTGATAAGATTCCCTCTTCAAGCCACTTGATGAGGAGGGAATCTCTAACGTAGGGATGGTAACGATGGGGAACGGAGACAGGAAGTAGTCGCCACGCTTACCTGTGAGTGGTCTGAAAAATCTTGGGATCCTCAGGGAGAGTGGGAGCTCAGCTAATGGAATCCCTTTCCCAGGAGCAGGGAGCCGGTCAGAGCCTCGCTGGAGCCCTGAGTGCTTTCAGCTGCCCTGCTGCCGCCTGTCACGTGCCCTGCGACTCTGTCAGGCACAGGATGGGGAGCCAGGGCCAGCGCAGGGTTGGGGCAACTGGGGAGCAGCTCCAGCTTAAGGACCACAACTCGGCCTGGAGGGAATGCGGTTCTGCAGGTGAAGGAATGGGAGCAGGGGTCCTCTTGGGCAGATTTTAAAGGGTCTGGGGGGAGGCAGCCTGGAGGTCCGGGCCATGGCTGGTGGACTAAGGAGTCAGACACACCTGAGTTGCACTTTGGAGCTGCCACTTGTTATCCCTGTGGCCTAGGTCAGGTTATATAACTTCCTGAGCCATGGTTTTCTGGGGTTCTTTTAAATTATTGTTTTGAAGTAATAACAAACCTACAAGAAAGATGCAAGTGCGCCTCGAATTTTTTTCTGAACCTATGAGAGTAGGTTGCAAACATGATACCTCATCACCCTAGTATATTAGTTTCTATTTCATACGAAGATGTTTTCCAATATAACCATCAAAATCAAGAAATGAATGCTGGTTCAGATATTATTTTTATTTAAAAACATGAAAGAGTATCACGGGGTATTTTATTTAATCTTTTAAGTCACCCGTTTAACTTAAGTCACTCACGTGGATTAATGCCAATATATTAAAGTATGTCATAGAAATTCTAATAAAATGACTACTTATTTATTTACCTGGCCGTACCTCCTTCTTCATCCTGTGTTCCACCACTCTCCTTCTCCAGCTTCTAAGAGGATGCTCCAAGTTCGCGGAACTGAGCGGTGCTTTCCACGTCGCTCTTCCTCTGAGCACGATTCTTCTCTTGTCTGGAGTGTTCTGACCGCCTTTTCTGCCACACACAGAAAAGGGTGGATGTCATACAATATTTGCCTTTCTCTGTCTGACTTATCTCACTTAGCATAATGTCCTCAAGGACTATCCACGTTGCTGCAAATGACAGGATTTCCTTTTTTCGTGGGTGAATAATATTCTGCTGTATGTATATACCACTATGTATACACCACATCTTCTTTATCCATTCATGTATCGATGGACACTTAGGTTGTTTCCATCCTTGTGAATAATGCTGCAATAAACATGGGAGTGAAGATATCTCCTTGAAAACCTGTTTTCATTTCCTTTGGATATATACCCAAAACTGGGACGGCTGGATCATACAGTAGTTCTGTTTTTAAATTTTTGAGGGACCTCCATACTGTTACCCATAGTGGCTAGACCCATTTACCAGTTTATAATCCCACCAACAGTGCACAAGGGAACAGATAATTTTTTACTGTAAGTATGCAACATTTGGGACGTACTTATACTAAAAAATTATTCATTGTTTATCTGAAGTTCAGGTGTCGTTGGGCATCTTATATTTTATCTGGCAAACCTACCTGCAGGTACCATCAAGCAGAGGCTCTGGGTGAGGCAGGAGAGACCTCCTTTGGCTTGCTGTCATCTTATGGGTTTAGTCTGGGCCCACATTGTCAAAGTTGCTGATTTTTGGCTCAGATACAGATGAAAAGTCTTCCTGACCTCTGTGTGGCTATTGAGCAGGGGCTGAAGTGTGGAGTGTATGGGTTACAAATGGGGCTGGTATTTAAAACAAACCCCAGCTCTCCTGAAGCAGCAGGGAACATCCAGGAGCCGGGGGCGAGGCGGGGGGGCGGTGAGAAAGCCCAGGATTTGCTTTATCCCTGCCTCCGCCCCGACTAGAATGACTCTCCCCAGGAGTTTCCATGGCTACATTGGGAGGGAGGACAGCAAGGTAAGACACAGTGGGACACAGTAAAGGAAGGGACCAAGTGTGGCTGCAGCTCCCAACCAGCCTTCCTGGGGATGAGTGTCCATCAAAGCAGGGATGTTGACCAAGTGCACAGGCTTCTCACAGAGTCTAAGTGTCCCTTTCCCTGGGGCAGTGGGCCCCAGATGCCTTGCAAACCACACGTGCAAAGCCCAGAGAGGAGACACCAGCCAGGGCTCAGGCCCTGATGGTTGTTTACATGAGGCTGCCTGGTGGAGACAAAGCTGAGAGCAGCCGGTGGGACGGGACAGGACAGGCAGACTGCAGGGGCAGGGAGGGGTTAGCAGCAAGCAGGCTGGGGTTCTCCCCAGGAAAGATGCAGGATGGGCTGCACCTGGATCCCAGCCTGAGGGAGCTAGAGAAACCGTCTGCCACCTACACTGTGACAGGAGAGAACTTTCAATGGCCTGCAAGCTTCTTCATGGACAACACTTTAACTCCAGTGCACCACAGGATCAAGGAGGCCCTGGTCTTCAGAATCAAACAGGTACATTAGCATGTGCTCTACGCAGTCACAGCTGTCCCCCTGGGAGGAATCCCAGGCTCAGGACAACATGGGATTCTTTTCACCCTGCTTCACGGAACAACCAGCTCTGGTCTGATCCCAGCCTCGTGTTTTCACTGGAACTGAAGGGACTTTTCCCATCATGGATCTCCCCATTCCTCCCCCACATTCACTACGTTCATCCGGGGCCTCCACTGTCCTCAGAGGACACCTGAGCCCACATCCTGACACCCACGTGACCCCCCCCGTGACAGCCTTGGCCCCCTCCTGGCTCACCCAGGAGCCAGGCCCCGGAACACCGTGGCGTCCGCTGTGGGAGTGTCCACAGAGCTCTCTAAAGAGGCTCCTTCTTCCTGGTCCTACAGCCTGGATGTGTTCTACTCTCTCGTGTGCAGTGCCCTTCTGTGAGTCCTCCTATATTTAATTAACCTCAGATTACAGCAACAATACCTCAATACATTCATTCTAGACTTTTGAAAACATTTCAGAAGGGACCAAAGCCTCTCGGCATTTAGGCCTGCAACGCTTGTCCCAGTGATCTGGGATGTCGGAGCGATGTCCCCTCAGGCCAAGTTGTGGGCCTAAGACTGGCTATGGTCTGGGTTTCATTTTCTAAAAGACCTGAATGTTCAAGAAGAGAGGGCATTCTCCGGAGCTTTCAGCTTAAAAGTGGCGCAAGAATGGGGCCGAGAAGGAGGTCTCAGCACCGCCCACCCTGCTCCCTCGGGGCATCCTGAAGGGCAGCCAGACCACAGGCTGCTCCACCTCATTGGGCTGAAGAGATGATAAAAGACGACAGCTCAGGTAGAGCTCCTGCAGGGTGACTGGTGTGGGGAAAATCTGATCCTTGCTGGAGTGTCCCACATCTGTAGAGGTGAAGGGACCAGCTCCTCAGGCACCCGTCCAATGCCCGCCCTCTGCGGGGGCAGGCAGGGCTTCCCTGGCATCTGCATCACTCCTAACTCTAGGGTCTTCTTCCGAAACTACCCCCTGGTGTGTGGTTGCTGCTTTCCAGGCCCCTTGTAGCAGAGGATCTGTTGGGTGGGTGCTGGAGTTGTTACTCACTGACCCAGGAGAAACTGACTCCAGCTTCCAGTCAACATGTATTTAAAACAGCTTCAACCAAACACATCTTGGTTTACTGGGAGATGGTGTTAATATAAAAATTATGACTGTGAGTATAAATATAAAAAACTGAATTTGTGCTTCATATATGACCCGAGCCAGAGGAACTCAGCCCTCTGCAAAGCGAGCACAGCCCCACCATGTGCCAGAGCTGGGACTCTCCTAAGCTACACGGCTGTGCCCCAACTCAAGACCAGAGGGCACATGCTGGGCCATGGACCCCACACTGTCCCAGGTCAGGAGCCAGGCCTGCAGGGACATTCAGAGAGGCAGGGCCTTCAGGAGTGCAACTATGGCAGGTGACCACTGCAGGGCCACTGGCCACCAGCCACATCCGCTTCCACCACAAAGCCTTGTCCCAGCAACCCAGCGGTACTGTCCTGGGGCCGTGCCCACTGCCGTGGCTTGTCTGTACACAGCCCTGCAGACATCCGTAGGACAAACACGGAATCTGCATGAGATCCTGACCCAGCATCCAGCCTGGTCCGAGGAGCAACAGGGATACTGAAGCTGGAGGAGAAAGAGCCTCTGCCTGTGAAGTGCGGAAGGGTAACCTGAGGATGAGTGTCTCGGATAAACATGAACCAGGGAAGGGAGCAGGTGACTAATCACAGAGACCCACAGGACGCAAGCACACCCTGCGAATGCAGAGGGAACCGAGAGACCAGCAGAGAGCGGTTGCACACAGCTTGAGGTCCACCCCAGAGAACCAAGGAGAGTTAGCCAGATTGGGAGAGACACATGAGAGGAATAGAGGGGCCCACGGCGGGAAGGAGACCCAGGCTGGTACATGTCACAAAAGGCCAGGGAGTGGTAGGACACAGTGCCACAAATGCTGCTGCCTGTGCCTCACACTCTTATGACCCTGGGGAGAATCCTCACTCAGGAAGCCCGCGGCTCCCAGCTGTGCCCCTGAGGCCTGGCTCGCTGCAGGGTGGGGGATGGCGCCTGGGCCCGGGGCTTCAGTGTCCTTGATCGGGAATTCCCATTCCCTTCTAAGTTCCACTTGAGAGCAGACACGAATGTTGGACGGCATCTGTGTCCCCCCTGGTTTCCTGAAGAACCTGAGGGTCAATCTCTCATGTACATAATCCTTCCCCAGCCCCAGAACAAAGGAGAAAGAGGGGGCGCTCTCTGGGATGAGGGGGCACAGGCACACCAAAGCCCTGAGAAATCTGATCAGACTGACACAGGAACATTTGCCTCTACTGGACTTTTTTGTTCCAGAGAGATGGAATGTTGAGGAAAGGGTTCTGACCTCTCAGGGGCTGTGAATGGCTTCCGTACCTACAGAGAGGAATGGTGGTCCCTGAGTTCTGAGGCTTATCATCCCCAATAGAACTCACAAGAGGGAGCCTGGCCTCGATCCCACGAGGAATGTATGGGTCAGCTCTGCCCTCCGGTGGCTGTATGAAAAACTTCAGTCAAAGGAGAGGATGTGCAGACAAACATCACACATCACCCTCCATGTTCATTGATTCCACCTTCACGGGGGGCTACTTTGTATCAGGTGCTGTGATAGGCCCTGACTTTAATCCTCTGACTCCCCTGACTCCCCTGGTTGTATCCATGAGGATTATTCCCTGCTTCCTCCTGACCTGGTCTGATACAGAGTCTTCACCCTTGTGGGCCTCCCTTTGTCAGGGCTCTTCTTGCTAATCATCCCATCCCTGCTTGTCCACAGAGGCTGACTCAGTGCTGTGCCCCAGAGAAGGCTGATATAAACCAGTGTCCATTCCTGAGCACCTGCTAGGTACATTTACATCTACCATATCCCTCCCAGGCTCACTAGAAGACAGGGCCCACCTTTACCCCCTTATAGCAGAGAAGGAAACTGAGTCTCAGTGAGGTTCCCATAACTTACTAGAAGTGCACAGCCTGCAGGTTCTAGAGCCTGGTTTAAACGTCTTTCCATCTGATCCCACAGCATCTTAGGCATGGCTTCCCTGAAGATCCAGTGCATTCTTGGCCCACAGCCATGGCTCAGGCCCTGGATGGGCTCCTCCTGGACTGTCACTCTGGCAAGGTGGACCTCATCCAAGCCTCAGGTGCCTGGACGGCTTACTGTATCCCCCAGAAGCTCGAGCCTTGCTCTTTGCCTAGAATCCACATCCATCCCTGGACATGCTTGATCCTGGCTCAGCTAGACTGAGCTCAGCAACTTATACCCCAGCCTTCAGCCCCAAGGCTGCTGGCCCAGAGCTTGGTACAGGCTGCCCCCAAGGCCCTCAGCAGGTGCACTGCACAGCCAGTGGTGCCACTGGAGCAGGCTCTTTGCTCTAGCTGAAAAGACCCAGATGCCCTGGAGAGGTGGAACAGAGCTGAGAATCCCAGCCTGTACCCACCTTCCGCAGCCCTGAGTAACTGAGTTCAGTCCAGCCCTGGCCAGGGACCCTGACAACCAGAGGGCAGCAGCTCTACTGGGCCCAGAACACCAGGAGCCCCCTGGGCCCCTCATTCCACACACCTGCTCCCCACACAATCAGCACAGCCCAGCCATTCTTTAATCAACTACAGAGACCATGACATCATCCCCACTGTTCTCTTATTACCCAGCAACACAGAAGCATCGGCAGAGAGAAGGTGTTCTGATATTTCCAATGTCTCTGGTGGTTGAACTCCTCCCAGAGAATAGTTGTTTAAGAAATAGTGAATTGTGTCATCAACTTAAATTTAACCCGTTATATTTTCTAGAAATTAAAATATGAAGAGAATCATTTAAAAACCCACTACTGGGCTTCCCTGGTGGCACAGTGGTTGAGAGTCCGCCTGCCGATGCAGGGGACGCAGGTTCGTGCCCCGGTCCGGGAAGATCCCACATGCCGCGGAGCGGCTGGGCCCGTGAGCCACGGCCGCTGAGCCTGTGCGTCCGGAGCCTGTGCTCCGCGACGGGAGAGGCCGCAACAGTGAGAGGCCCGCGTATCGCAAAAAAAAAACAAACAAACAAAAAAAAACCCACTACTTACTAAATACTATCCAGAAGTTTGTTTATAATACTATTGAGATACAATCTGAGAAAAAGTAAAAAACTTATGCAAAAAGAGTTCTTTAAACTAAAAACAAATATAGATAATTCAAAATTACATTTGGACAAAGGTGAGCTATTATAGTGGGCCTTGGGGTGATTTGGGATTTGGTCATGAAGCTAGGAGGTAACTCATTTGCACGTTCTGGATGAGCGTGTTCAGGGAAGACCCAGCCCCTGAGGGAGGACGACGGGGAGGACAAAGACCCCTTGGTGAGAAGCCAGCTCAGGGCCCCGCCTGGGCTTCCTGGAGGAAGGGGTGGAAGAGAACATCCTCCCACCATCAACTCCACATGTGGATTCACTTGACAGCGTGGAGGAAGAGGAGGGGCAGGGAACGCCTGGCAGCCACGGAGGGAAAAAGTGGGGGGAGAAAAACAAGGGCCCAGGGCTCGGGTAGCATGTGCTCCCTGAGAAGTGCTCCATCTGGATCATCAGATGTGTGACCCAAGTCTAGAAGCTCTGTTTGTTTGTTTTTTAAATTAAACTATAGTTGATCTGTAACATTATATTATCTTCAGGTATACAACAGTGATTCAATATTTTTATAGACTATACTCCATTTAAAGTTATTATAAAATATTGGCTGTATTCCCTGTGCTGTACAATATTCCCTTGTCACCAATTTATATTAAAGATAGTGCTTTACCTCTTAATCCTGCCCCTATCTTGCCCCTCCCCGCTTCTCTCCCTATTATGGTAACCGCTAGTTTATTCTCTGTATCTGTGAGTCTGTTTCCTTTTTGTTATATTCATTCGTTTTGCTTTTTAGATTTCAAATATCCGTGACAACATACAGTATTTGTCTTTCTCTGTTTGATTTATTTCACTAAGCATAATACTCTCCAGGTCCATTCATGTTGTTGCAAATGGCAAAACTCCATTCTTTTTTACGGCTGAATAATATTCCATCGTCAATACGTACCACATCTTCTTCTCCATTCCTCTGCTGATGGACACTTAGTTTGCCCCTTATCTTAGCTGCTGTAAATAATGCAGTTATGAATATAGGATGCATGTATCTTTTTGAATTCGTGTTTTTGTTTTCTTCAGATAAGCACCCAGGAGTGGAATTGCTGAATCATATGGTAGTTCTATTTTTAATTTTTTGAGGAACCTCCATACTGTTTTCCATATACCATTCCCACAAATGGTATATGTACTAGGGTTCCCTTTTCTCCACATCTTCACCAACATTTATTATTTATTCTCTCTCTCTGTGGATTTTTTTTTTTCAGTCATGCCGCGCAGCTTGTGAGATCTTAGTTCCCGGACCAGGGGTTGAACCCGGGCCATGGCAGTGAAAGCACCGAGTCCTAACCACTGGACTACCAAGGAACTCCTTATTTATTCTCTTTTTGATCATAGCCATTATGACAGGTTCAAGGTGATACCTCATTGTGGTTGTGATTTTCATCTCCTGATGCTTAGTGATGTTGAGCATCTTTTCATGTGAATGTTGGCCACCTGTATGTGTTCTTTGGAAAAATGTCTGCTCAGGTCTTGTCCATTTTTTTTATTGGGTTGTTTGGGTTTTTTTTACATTGAGTTGTAAGAGCTCCCTTCTGGCCTGTGAAGTTTCTGCAGAAAAATTGGCTGATGAGGGTCCCCTTGTATGTGAATCTTTTTTTTTTTTCTCTTGCTGCCCTTAAAATTCTCTTTAACTTTCGCCATTTTAATTATCTTGATATACCTTGGTGTGGGTCTGTTTGGGTCCATCTTGTTTGAGACCCTCTGTGCTATCTGTACCTGGAAATCTGTTTCCTTCTTCAGCTTTGGGAAATTTTCAGCCATAATTTCATCAAATACATTTTCTACCCCTTTCACTCTCTTCTCCTTCTGGGACTCCCATACTGTGAACGTTAGTATACTTGATGTTGTCCCCAAGGGGCTGCCCCTCCTGCTGGAGAACATGCACAGCTCCGAGTGTCCTCACACCCCGCCAGAGCAGCAGGACGAGGCCCAGTGCTGGGTGAGGACACGATCCAGCCACTTCTCCCAACGAAGGGAAGGGGAATCGTGCCGCCACACCGTGGTTCCCATCCTGCCCGGGGACGGGGTCTGCCCTTTACTGAGTGGGGATCCTCAGAAGTGGCCTCACCCGCCTGAGCCTCAGTTTCCTCCTCTGTAACCTGGGGATCTGAATGGTCCTCTTAGGCTGCCATGATCGCCTCAGCAGCTGCAGCCTTGGCTTGTGCAGGACGGGGGCTCCTCCCAGCCCCCGTGTCCCAGGGCCATCTTTTGGGGGCTCCACAAAACCCCCTAGAGGTAGCCCCCTCAGCCTTGGCAGCAAGGGAGGGAGTCCTGCTCTTAGGAGGCCAAGAACAGACGTGGGCTTCCTGAGAGTCCCCCCTCCCCCCTCCCACCCTGATCCGGTCAGCCCACACGGACCTTGCCCTCCTGCTGTCCTCAGGACAGGGTGTGGCCACCTGACCCATAGGTCTGGGAGCAAAGCACTCCCTCCCTATCTTGATGGCACCTCTGACCCAAGGGTCAAACCTGACACACATGGCATTTAAATTTCAAGAAAAAAGAACGAAGTACCCTCCAGAAAGTTTGTAACAAGTCACACCGACCGAATTTGGAAATGCACATTTCCTTACGTCTTTGCCAGCCCTGGATTTTAAGAACATTTCCCCCCAGCCATTTGTTCGCCAAAATACAATATTGCATTTTTAAAAAGTTATTCCTTGAAATGTGCGCCTTCGAGCAACTTTCATTTCTTGTGGTTTCTTCCATTTCTTTAATTACATGTTTATTCCTGTCCTTATACTTTGTCCATTTACTTCTGGGGTTTTGGCTGCTTTCTTATTGATCTGTGGTTCATTAAATTTGACATCATAAATATTTTCCATTTGTCAGTTATGTTTTATCTTTGTGGGTTTTTTCACCTAATGCACAAGAATTTCTTTTATGACATCAGAGTTAGCGAATTATTTCCCTTATGCCTTTTGAGTCTCACACTGTCCTGTGACAGTCACATCAAATGGGTCTGCTGTAACCTCCCATATTGTAAGGGGACGTCCAATGCCACCTTTGACGCGGATTTTGGGGGCTGTAAACTCCCCTGTTCCCCCTGGTTGGTTTCCTCTTCCAATGAATTATTTTCCTCCCCACATTTTTTTGCATCTAGGGCTGATACGAACTGAACTCAGAATACAGCCCCTCTTCCTTATTTCTCCAAAACCTCTTTCATGAAGATGCCACGGCAGTAGACCTTAGAGCCCAGGAACCAGGTGTCTGGCTCAGTTTTCCCCACAGACTAACTGAGATGTAACTGACATGTAACATTGTATAAGTTTAAGGTGTGCAAAGTGCTGATTTGACACACTGACACACTGCACAATGATTACCACCAGCGCGTTAGCTCACACCTCCGTCATGCCATGTAGTTACCGTTTCTTTTTTGTGGTGGGAACGTTTAAGATCTGCTCTCTTAGCAATTTTTAAGTATATAATACACTGCTGTTAGCTGTAATCACCATGCTATACATTAGATCCCCAGAACTTACCTTTTAACTGGAAGTGTGTACCCTTTAACCAACATCTCCCCACTCCCCCATCCACTCACCCTCCCACCCCCTCGAGCCCCTGGTAACCACCATCCTACTCTTTTCTGTGAGTTTGGCTTTTGTAGATCCCACACGTAAGTGACGTCATACAGTGTGTGTCTTTCCCCGACTTACCTCACTCAGCACAACGCCCTCCAGGTTCATCCACGTTGTTGCAAACGGCAGGATTTCCTCCTTGCTCCTGAGTGATGTTCCACTGTACATATACGACACATCTTCTTTATTTATCCTTCCATTGGTGGACACTTAGGTTGCTTCCACATCTTGGCTATGGTGTCACTGCTTCTTACACTGTGCCTGGGTCACATCTGCTCTGGGGAATTTGTCCCAGGCCAAAATTTCTCCTGAAGTTTCAATTTCCAAGCCTTTCACCCCAGCCACCCACGGCTGTTTCTCCCATTCGCCTTTCATTCCCCCACCCCTCCATCCACCACCACCTCTCAGACCAAACTCCCAACTCCCCTTCCTCGATACCCGCCTCCGAGTGCCTCCCCATCTGACGTCACCTTCCTCTGGACCCTCTGTGGGAAATGGGCTTTGTCATATCGTGCCGTTCATTCCCTGTTCACTTCCAGTGTTGAAACATTAAACTGCCAAGTGATTGCTGTGTAACTACTCACGGTTACAGTGCTCCTTCCTAACAAGTGCTAAAACACACACACACACACACCAAACAACAAACCTCCACACAACTCTGATGAAGGATAGTAATCTACATCTACATCTCTGGGCACCTGAGCCTGGCACAGAACCCACCGGAGGGCAAGCAGGATTCGCAGCGCCTGCAGAACCTCTTTGATAAGGGGAGCTCAGGGAGCAGGAGAGATGGGCACACCTAGGATTCATTCTGATATGACTACATCGAGCACCTTCTCTGTGCCAGGCCCTGCACTGGAGCCAGGTATGAAATGGCAAACAAAGCAGCCAAGGCAAGACCTCAAGAATTCTGAGTCTGGGGCTTCCCTGGTGGTGCAGTGGCTAAGAATCCTCCTGCCAATGCAGGGGACACGGGTTTAAGTCCTGGTCCGGGAAGATCCCACATGCTGCGGAGCAACTAAACCTGTGCGCCACAACTACTGAGCCTGCGCTCCAGAGCCTGCGAGCCACAACTCCTGAAGCTCATGTGCCTAGAGCCCATGCTCTGCAACAAGCCACCGCCGCGCACCGCAACGAATAGCCCCTGCTCACCGGAACTAGAGAAAGCCCGCGCACAGCAACAAAGACCCAATGCAGCCATAAATGAATGAATGAATGAATGAATGAATAAATAAATAAAAGAATTCTGAGTCCTATGGATGCGACAGGCGTGAACAAGCAAGCACAGCCACCCACAAGGAATTACAGCTTTTGATGGCTCAGGACGAGAGTAAGATGGCCATCATTTACGGAGGATGTTTGGGAGAGTCTTTCTGGAGGGTGATTAGTAAACGGAGACTGGAAGGGTTCGGAGGAACCACCTGTGAAGAGACGAGAGGGTGGGTGGGTATAGGAGGAGACACGAGGGGTTTGGGCCCCAAGGTTAAACGAGGAAATCACATATTTACACATTATACACACTGAACAAGAAAGAAAACATCGGAGTAGAAAGGGGAGGTTACCAAGGAAGGGGTTTTTCAGAAACACAGAAATTTCATCTGAAACCTACAGGATGAGACAGAGCATCCATCCAAAGGCAGAAGAAGTGTATCACAGAAAGAATGGCACTTGCAAAGGTCCTGGGGCAGGAGTGAGTGGGGCCTGTTTGGTGAAGCCAGGGAGTCTGGAGTGGGGTGGGTGGGAGAGCCCAGAACGAGGGCAGACAGATGGGTAGTGGGCAGGCACATGGGACACTGAGAGCTAATACCTGGTGTATTAGAGGTACTCAAGGATTACAACTGGGGTGCGAAACACGGCCACATTATTTTAAGGAGTCTCCTTTCCCCAGGTCACCGACAACCTCCATGTGGCTGAAGTCCCTGGGCACTCGGAGGCCTCATGTCACGTAAGCCGCTGGTGTCATTCCACGTGGGCGACCCGCACTCATCTTCACTTAGCTCCGAAGGACGCTCCCCACCAAAAAATCCCTTCCCTCCTGCTTTGCTATTTCATTTCCCTGACACTTGACACTTGGGAACTTCATGGCCCAGAAAGGGCTTCCCCTCCATGCTTTCACTAATTATTCGGCCTTTGCTGCCTACAGAGCCATTGTTCTACCACCTTCCCTCCCGGGCACATATCCTAACACGGCTCTCGTGCATCTTTTATGTGTTCTCATGTGTGTTATTTTCTAGGAAAGGTAGTCATTGCACAGCCCAGGCAATAGCCGCTAGAGCACAGGTCTCCTCTCTCTGCCACACTCCCAGGTCTGTCCTTCCTGGCGCCCTGGTCAGCCTGTCTTGCGCCGGGGTGTCACCAGAAACCTCTTTCCGCAGTCTCTCCGTCCTCCGGACGTTTCCCCAGAGCTGACCCCCTCCCCACCGCCTGCTCTGACCACGCCCCAGGACGACCTCTCCGGGGGCTCCTGCGGGGACAATCTCTCATCCAAACGATGGTCTGTTAACTCTCCTCACGAGACGTGTGAAGGGAAACGTGCACCCGCCGAAGGCCTGGCTCGTCTCTCTGCCAACCAAGCCCCTTCACTCACTCACCTCACTTCAGTCCACCGAACCGGCTGACCAATACGGCACGAGCGCCCGCCTCGTGCCAGGCTTACTGCAGACAACACGCAGGGAGGGGCAGCAGAAGGAACCAGGTGAGGACAAGGGGCACAAATGCCTGACGATGGAGGGGGCACACTCTGAAGCCACCTGCCAGCCAGGTGCCCTCGGCCACACTGCCATCCCACTTCGGGCCTCAGGGTCTCCACGTGTGACACGGGTTTGCTAGGAACGCCTGCCTCTGGGCGGCATGCTGCAGAATGAATACGGTGACGCGGTGATGCCGCAGGAGGTGGCACGAGACGCCGTAACCTGTGCTGGCTGGACCCGCACACACGGGATCGGAGGGACCCTGGCTGGCAACCTGCTTCGCTGCGGGACGGGGATCAGGTAATGTTACTTGGAGGGGAGGTTTCTAGGGGGTTGTAGACAAAAACTAAGCATAGAGTAGTTGCTCCTTGTGTTTTTATTCACCGGTTTAGCAGGAACTATTAACAAATGGACTCTAGTTTCATATAAACAGTGTTGACCCAAAAAAACCTTGTTTCTCCAGCGGGTGGGGAAAGTATAAAATTCTGAATTTTCACTTCGAATATGGCCCAGGTTAGAGGAACTCAGCCACCTGCAAGGCTGAGCCTCCCTCTCCCGAAAGGAACTCAAGACTTCCTGGGTGACCTGGAGCCCTGAGAGAGACCTGAGCTTCCGTATCACACACACCAGCTCTAGGCTTTTATGGAGATCTGGGCTCCTTTCTCTGCCCTGAACAAGCTGCCTTTTCCCTGAGGGGAAGAGAAAGCCAAGGGTCTTCGTGCTTCAGGCCTAGAGCCCAGCTGCTGGCCGTCTGCCACCCAGATGAGGCTTCCTGGGCTGTGTCTCCCAGCCAGATCCAGCACTGTGTGCCCTAGAGAGCAGGCCAGTCCGCAGTGTTCTCCAGAAGCCGGAGGCCCCTACCTGAGCCTGTGGTCTGGGGAGCTGGGGAGAACGTAGAGGTGCAGCTGTCAGAGGCCCAGGCTGAGGAAGGGGGATGGGGGGAGTGGGTGCCAGCCACAGATGGAAAGGCTGGGGAATGTGCAGCTTCCAAGACCCCGGTGCACAAAGGAGCACCCAGGACCTCAGGGGTAGAGCTGCCCCCAGAGGCTGCCTGGTAAAGGCAGAAATCACCTCAACATCCTGACTTATCTCCCATTAGGAGTCAAGCCCTGCCACTTTGAGTCACCATTTAACATCTGATATTCAGGCCTTAGGGCTGTCCTCTCTGGAAGTGGGGTCTGAGGGGCTCACCCACTGATTCTAACAGCAGTCAGACTGCAGGGGTTACAGAAGGGCCAGAGAGAGAGCGAGCCGTGGAGGACACAGGGTTCCATCCCCTGTTTAAGGGCCAAGCAGGAGGAACACGGCTCCTGCTCTAGGAAGCCCAATGGGACAGGACTGGCCTTGGACCCTTTCCCCAGGGGTCCACAGGCCCAGCCCTGCATGTCCCTGAGTGGTCAGGGGCTGGGATTATACCGCTGCCTCTTAATTCCCAACTCCAGCCCAGCCCCGTGGGCCAGGATAGCCAGCGCACCCCGAACTGTCTTCTGAAATAAAAGAGGCAAAGGAAACACCCCTCTGGGTCTGTCCTGACTCTGCAGATCATGGCCCAGGGCTCACCAAGGGCTTAATCCCCTAATTCCCAGAGACCTCAAGTCTTCAGGACAGAGGTCACAGCCTCATCTCAATGCACCTGGTCATCGCTCAGACCTGTCTCTGGCATGAGATGGGGGCGCTGGCGGGGGGAGACACGGTGTATGGGCTCCCGCTCTCACATCTAGGCCCTGACCCATGCAGCTGTGGAGCCTTGTGAAAGCTACTTCGGCTTCCCCATCTATACATGCAGGTAACACAGGGGGTCACCTCACTGTGTTGCAGTGAAGAAGAAATGAGATCAGTGAGTAGCTCAGTCCCTTACACACTAGACGCTCTCACCCCTGCCACAAGCCCAGCCTGGGAGGGCCTCTGGAAGGCCTGGGCTCAGGACGCTGACCGCACGGCCGCAGACGTGAGGGGCAGCCCCGGCACACCCAGGCCCACACGGAGCCCTGAGATCTGCGCCGTGTGCTGCCCTCGGCACACGCCAGGGAGGCAGGGGCTGGTCAGCGTCCAGGCCGTGGTAGAAGGTGAGCGAGGGGATTTACTGCCGACACGAGTGGGATTTCCACTAAATTCGCATCGCCTTGGCCTGAGGGAGAGGCAGGGGAACCTCGTGACTGTCCTCACGAGGAGATCTGAGCCCGGCACCAGGAGGCCCACCTCCTCCTGCTAAATCAGAGGGGCCTGGCTTTGCCAGGGAGGCGGCAGTGGGTGGGCAAGGCCCAGCCCGGGGTCTGGGAGATCTGAGAGTTGGGGTCCTAGAAAAGAGGAACACGCCTCTGTTCCACCCAGATGCCTCCACGGTGTGGCCAGGCCTGGTCCCACCAGCACTAAAACACAAGCTTTTTCGGAACTTCCCAGGGGAACTCGCTTCTTCCGAAATGGCCGTAGCATGCCGTCTTCTGGTAGATGGGCTTCTTCAAATCCAAGTCCCTGCGTGTTCAGCAGAAAAAAAGGTCATTTCTAATGGAAAAAGAGCAGAGTTCCTTCCTCCGAATTTGGGTACAGGAGCAATTAAGAGACTACGACAATCTGTGTGGGTGGTGTTACCCACCCGAGAACAACTAACTCCCCGTAAGTGTTCTGTCTCCGCCGTGCCACGTCTTATGAGGTGACTGCCACTGGTGCTTAGGAAACAGGCTCAGAGTTCAGGGACAGCCCGACTGATCACACAAATGCAGCAGGAACCAGGGATTTGAACTCTGGCCTACTCTCCACTCCACTCACTTGCCCAGACCGACATCAACACCGCCAAGCTCCACGCAGCAGGGGTGGCATCAGAAACGAGAGCAGGTGGGGCTGGACTTGCCGACTAAATTCCCAGCCAACGGGCCCCGTGATTATTTTCCTAAGATCCCCCACCTGCTCAAAGATGGCCCCCCTGGGGTCAGGGTCTGCTGGGCCAGCAGGGACCCGACCCAGCCGCCTTCAACCTGAAAACCAGACATCCTGCATTTGGGGTTTGCACTGTGCTGGACCAAGAGCCTGAAGCCCCTCCTGCTTCTGGGAGGCCGAACATCCTTCCTTCTGCTTCCCTTTCCAGTGAGCTGAGCACCGGGTGAGGGAAGAGGGTCCTGCCCAACAGAGGGGGCGGTCCTTTTACCTAACGATGACGCCAGGCCGAAGGTCGAAGTTCTTGTTGACCACATCCAGCAGCTCTCTCTCTGTCTTCTGGGACGTTCCGTAGGTGAAGATGGAAATGGACAGTGGCTCGGCCACACCAATGGCATAGGACACCTTCCAGAAGAGTCCAGGGTCAAGGACGGGCCCCTTGCAGAGACCCTGACATCCTCAGGGAGGGGATGCTGAAACCACACACGCCCTGCCCAACACGTTCCCCCAGCCCCCCATCTGCCTAGAAATCCCTGCCATCTTCACGGTGGGCAGTTTCTGTACGTGCCCCACTGCCTGAAGACTTAGTTTTCCCGCTCCCAGGTTTGCAGGGCACCGGCCACAGAGCCCAACACGACACACACAGAGTCACATCCTCCGGCAAAGTGTGGGCCTTCCCCTAGGCCAGGGTGCCCTTACTCAGGGTAGACCTGGGGGTCCGACCCACCTGTACAAGCACTCTCCGGCAGAGCCCCGCCTTCACCAGGGACTTGGCCACCCAGCGGGCAGCGTACGCGGCCGAGCGGTCCACCTTGGTGTAGTCCTTCCCGGAGAAGGCGCCCCCGCCGTGCGCCCCCCAGCCGCCATAGGTGTCCACAATGATCTTACGGCCAGTGACGCCTGCGTCCCCCTGCGGAGGGACAGGAAGACACAGAGGGAGGATGTGGGAGGAGGGGGCGGCCAAAGCACTGCAGTGGCCGCTGGACCACAACTTGGAGGTGGTCCCCGAAGCTTCTGGGGGCACACGTTCCAAAGACCCCTTGGCTGGGAGTCAGCCAGAAACCCTGGGCTCTAATCCCAGTTCAATCACTGACTAGTCACAGAAGTCAGGTCACCTGTCAGAGCCTCGTCAGAAAGGGCAAAAGGTGGGCCAGCTGGGGTCACAGCCCGCTCGTAAAGCCTTTGTTTGTAGGAGTCAATCATAACGGAGAAATCCAAGTGCAGGAGGAAACCACGCTGTGACAAATACACCCCGGGCTGTGCCCCAGCTGGTGCCACCCGGCAAACGTTAAGTTGCCCATTTCCTCAGGTGTCTGCTCTGTGCATCTCTGTCAACAAAGACGTTTGGGGGCATGGGGGAAGTCTGCATACTACACCATCCCCCCCTACCCCGCTTAGAGAGCCACAGTTCACAGCAGCATGCCGAGGCCCTGAGAAGTCCTGCAGGAAAACAGTGAGCTGTGCCTTCCTTTCACCCTGGGTTTCTGCGCTACTTTGGCTATAGCACCCAACCTAGGGACTCTGCTTTGCGGCAACACGTCCACAGGGAGGTGCCCCGGCAGTGGTCAGCAGCCTCTCGGAGGGTCTAGGGCACTCTCCGACTGCTCACGCCAGCTGCACAGGAGAAAGGGGCACCCCCACGTCCCCATCTAAAACACAGCCCCACCTTGGTGCCCACAAGAGCTGCAGGTCACGTGTGGCCAAGACCCAGGAAGCGCCACCCGGGCAAGCTCAGCGCCCATGATGGTGAGTTAGCCCCGGGCAGGGTCAGGCGGCAGCTGGACACGTGTGAGACGTCTCGAGCGGGAGGGCCAGGCAGCACTGAGGGGGAGCCTCCTGGGGACATGTCCCCGTTCCTCCTGTACTCAAGGGCGCACAGCAGGCTTCACAGAACAAGCTGACTTCACATTTCGTCCAGGGCCAGACCTACCTGGCCGAGCCACACAAAGCCACCACCCTCCTGCGGCCTTTGCACTCAGGGAGGTAAGCAAAGGCAGGGCCTCGTGCAGAGCCGAGGACGCACCTGGGGGCCTCCGATGACAAACCGCCCGCTGGGCTGCAGGTGGTAGATGGTGTCCTTGTCCAGGTACTGGGCCGGCACCACGGCCCCGACCACCTGCTCCTTCAGCGCCCTGCGCATGTCCTCCAGCGTTATGTCTTCGTTGTGCTGCACGGAGATGACGATGGTGTGGATGCGCACAGGGACGACGGCGCCGCTCTCCTGCGTGTACTGCACTGTCACCTGGCGGGGGGCAGGGAGGGAGGAAACGTCGTGAGGCCCTGCCCTGAGTTCAGGACACACTGCTGCCAGGCGCAGGTGCCCAGGAGCCAGAGGGAGCCCCTGTCCTCAAAGGGCCTTCAGGCAAGTTCATCTGACACATTCTTCAACTGGATAACTGCCTGGTGCTGTGAGATGACTGGGCACGAGGCACAAGCTATTCCCACCTGGGACCACAATCAGTGCCACTTGGAGACTCGGGTGTCACAGAGTTTCCACTCTGTGACCCGCTAGACTCCACTCCTCCTACCTCAGAGGGCTCTGGGTGCCAGCAAATGTCCCTCTGCCAAAGCCCTGTCTTGACCCTCCGTGGCCCAGGACCAAGACACCCCGGCTCCCACCAAGGAACACAGGAGGCCACAGGCCACACGCCCACTGCCCCGGCCCCCTCGGTGGAGGAGCTCTGGAAGCATATGGGGCCAGAGGCCTTGCCTGCTGGAGGGACAGGGTGACAGGGACTCGAGCCAGGAGGACTGAAGTGGAGGGAGCAGCAAGCTCTGGGTCACCAGCCTCTGTGTGTCTGCACAAAAGCAAGGAAAAGCAGAGCGCGTGGAGGGAAGGATCCTGCCTGCAGCTCCCGCGCAGGCCACAGGGACAGAGCGGGGGTTCACTCCCTCCAGCGTGGGTCTGTTCTGTGCCCACTCTATGTATTATCGATGAATATTTAAACCATCCCAGCAAGATCGGCATTACTGTCTCCACTTTACAAATGAGGAAGACCAGGCTCTGAGAAGTGAAACAACTTCCCTGAAGTCACACGCCAGTCAGTGAAAAGCCCAGGGGCCAACAGTGCTCTGCCTGCCCCCAACGCTGTGTCCCGCCCAGAGCAGCACGGAGAAAATGCCTCTGCACTCTGTCCTCTACCGACGCGTCAGGAGGGCGCGAGAGCCCGACATCACAGCCTGAGCTGTCCCGCGACGAAGGACAGCAGCCTGGGCACCCTGGGCTTACAGAGCGAGAGGGAAAGGGATGGTGAGGATGGCAGATGAGGCTGGGAAAAGAAAAGAGAAGCCAGCAAAACACACTCAGCCAGACCGAGTGTGTACTGTACGCGACAAGCCATGCCAAAAGTCGTGAGAAGCTGTTACCAACCCCACTTTAAAGACAAGAAAGCTGAGGTTCCAGAACATAAACGCTCTAGAGCTCAAGATCGCACAGCCAGCAGAGGTGGGCTGTGACCTTGCGCTGTGCGGCCTGGTGCCTGCAGCTCTGCCCAGCACAAGGTCGTCACCCAAGACCCTCAAGGCTGGAGCCACAGGCCCCATCACTACCCGAGGCAGCATGGACCCACAAGGGCAGTGCCCAGAGGGGCTGTGCGCCTGCAGGAGTGCAGCTACGCTGCGTGGTCTGGCAGGGACACTGGCCGGCAGGCACATGACTGCTCCCCACCCCAAGGGCCTTGACAGGACCACAGGGCAGCAAACAGCGGCCCCTGGGGCTATGCCTGAGGCGAGGTCCCGGCCTGCCCAAAGGCCCCTCAGATATCCATCAAACACGGGACGTGTATCAAACGCTACTCTATGTCCTGCCTGGTCCAAAGAGCCAAAGGGTGGGATCCAGCAGAAGGAAGGGAAAGAGCCCTGACCCCACGATGCCAGATCCTGGTGAGACGGGCAGACGCACACCGCCCGTGCTCCGAGAGCAGCCCTTAACGCTGGGCCGCGTGCACACAGGGCCCTGTGAGAGGGAGCTGGAGTTGGGGCCTTGGCGGGCGGCTCTGGGACCCGACCTGTGGCACCTGGCCTCAGGAGAAGGCTCCTATCCTGCACAGCTGCTGAGGCCCATCTCCACTGCTACCGACTCCCCTGCCCTGCCACAGACCCCAAGCAGAGCTGTGGCAGAGCAAAGGGCCCCAAGCGTCGCTCTTATCTCATCACGTCAGCAAGATGTGGGGAAAAGTACACCGTGGAAAACACAACTCTGGCCAGGTACAAAAATAGCCATCCGTGCTGCCACTCAGTTCTCAGTATCAGCAGCAAGAATTTGCTCAGGTGGAAAGGTTCCTCCTGTTCACAGTCGACACTCTGGGTAAATGATGAAAATCCTTTACCAGTAAGGTATAGAGGAGAAGGCCCGGACATTCTTCCTGGCAGGGTGCCCGTCCCAGTGCAGCGGCCACGTGGAGGCCGGCCGAGGGCCTCAGGGAGAGGCTCTGTCAGCAGACCCCCGCACCCTCTCTGATGCCCGCTGGCTCAGGGCCTGCCTCTGGCAGGGGAGTGAGGCCGACTTTGGTATCCGAAGTAGCATTTGTAAGAGAATTCAGTGTCTCCTTGCGGGAAGGGAAAGCCTGGAAGAGCCCATCCTCCCCTCCCTCCCTCACTGCCTTCTGAACTCAGAAACGTTCTATTACTAAGCAAATACAGGAGGCCTTTCCTATCTCAGCGGGTCCAGTAGGTGGACCCTCTAGTCCTTACCCTCAGGCGGGGAGAAGGAAACCCGAGTCACCCCACTTACTTCCTCCCATCCCTGTTCTAGGATTTCCTTTCTGTGAATCTCCCACCTGCTTCCCACCACAGCACAGCTCTGGCACAGGACGGGGAGGGCTCTCTTCTTTTGGCACCATCACAATCTACATGTTTTCGCTCTCCTGCCCACAACCGCAAAGAACACCTGAGGGATGCTCATGATCCCCCTTCTCACCTCGGGGGTCACGTGGATAACACCAAAAGTCCCAAGGGTGGGCTTCTTTTAGGCCACAGAGGTACTCCCTTGCCCCAGGTACAGCCAATATGCAACTTCTGCCTTGTGTGGCCTTACACTTGGGGTGAGAAGGATGCACCTCTGTGAAGCTGGAGGAACGGGACAGAGTCGCGCGCACCGTGCTGAGCTATAAAACCACGTGAGCCAAATTCCAAGTGCGGGGCCAAGAGGAGGTCCCACCTGAGGGCGGCCAGAGAAGACCATGAGGAGGTGGGAACCACGCTGGCCACTGGCGGACAGGTGGGGGCCAGAGAAAGCTTCCAAGGAAGGCGAAGTGTGGGAGCGCAGGTGCAAAGCACCGAGAAAAAAGGGGAGCGTGAGTGAAAGGATATGGTTTAAGCAAAGACTGGGGGTGGGGACAGAAGAAGGTAAAGCTGGAAGACCATACAAGGCGTTAAATACCAGAATAACGAGTAGGAAGGAAGCAGAAAGTTGTAGACAATTCTGAGCAGATACAAGGAAATTAAAAGTGAAGCCCAGGGCTTCCCTGGTGGCGCAGTGGTTGGGGGTCCGCCTGCCGGTGCGGGGGGCGCGGGTTCGTGTCACTGAAGTTTCCAGGCAGGGAGAACCTTTGGGAGGACACAGCACTGTTCCTGGGCCTGGCCTGGGAAATGGGGCCGGAGCGGAAGGGATGCACTAGAGGGAAAACGGGAGCCCAGGTAGAGTGGAGACAGACAGGGCCGGGAAAAGGTGGGCTCCATCACACTCCTTCAGCTGAGGAGAGCTCCCGGGGCCCGGGTGTTTGCTGGGTGAGTGAGAAATGGGGCTGGTGATTCAGTTAGACCTGCAGGTGGAAGATCTGGAAGCGGAGCGTGCAGAGGTGAAAGCTGGATTCACAAGCGTGGGCAGGAGGAAAGAGCGTGGAAGAGGAAGTGCCAAGACCCCGCTGGAGTGTGGAAGAGGAGCTGGGGAAGGAAGCCTTGAGGAAAGGGGCCATCAGGGCCGTCAGGATGCAGGGAGAGGAGGCGGACAGGAGGCCTCTGCGTGTGCCAACACGTGTATCACCACCGGCCTTCAAATAGTACAGACTTCGGTGTGGATTTCTTCACTGCAGGGAGCACAGGGGTCAGGGCGGCTTTGCCACACAGAGTCAGAATCGGCAAAGCCTTCTTATGAGAAACGAAGCGAAAGGGCCACAGCGAGCTGCAGACAGTACTCGTTCACGGTGTGTTCAAGGTTTGCTCAAGACGCGGAGACCTGATAGGCAGCGACCAAAAGTCTGAAACCTGTTGCAGAGGAGGTTTGTGGCAGGAATTGGGGAATCATATTACTAGAGTCAACTTATGCTAAGAAAGCCCCCCCACTAAAAACCTAGAACTGCTCTTTTCATTTTTCTGTGTCTTCTGAAATTTTTCATAAAAAAGTGTTGGGGGCAGGGGAGCAAAGATCTGGAGCTGAAGATTTTTGAAACAAATAGATCTTTTCAGAATCAACAATTCTTTGAATGCCCAGACGGAACATTTGGATCTAACAACGATCAGAATCAAGAGGAAGGGGGGTGGTGTTTGAGGCACGCGTCTGGAGCCCCACAGGGGGCGGAGGGCAGGGGCTCACCTGCGTCTTGGAGTCAGGCCGCAGCCAGGGGAGCTGCCCCGAGCGCCGCAGTTCCGCCATGCGGGCGTTGAGTCTGTGCGCCAGGATGATGGTGAGGGGCATGCACTCCTCCGTCTCGTCTGTGGCGTAGCCGAACATCAGGCCCTGCAGCAGACACCTGCTTCAGACCACAGGCAACAACCCTCCTCAAATCTAAAGCCCCACTGGCCCTCCATCCTCGCGGGTATGTAACTTTTGCACTGGGCACTTGTGGGGGGAAGACGTGGTCCCCGAACTCAACACTCTAGAAGGGGAGACAAGCCCACACCGGGTGTCCCCAACCCTCCCTGCCCTCAAGTCGCTACCCTAAAGAAGAGGTGACTCACCCCAGGCATGGGGACGGGGGTCTACCCCATAGTGCATTCAGTCCACGATGCATGAACTTCCCCGGCTAGCCCCTCACACAGAGCACACTGCACTACCGTCCTGACGCAGGGCCAACGCTCAGCGTTTAGTGACCTGGTCTCCGGCACCGACATCCTCTTCGTTTCTGTCCAGATGGACACACTGGGCAATATCCGGGGACTGCTGCTCCAAAGCCACCAGCACGTTGCAGGTCTTGAAGTCAAAGCCTAGGCACAAGGAGAGCAGGCCTGAGCAGAGGGAGGCTGGAGCCCCTGGGGGACTGCTCGGCACACGACAGGGCACTTAGCGGCGTGGGTGGTCTCTCCACCATCCGTCTGGGCCCAGAGCTGAGGCCCAGGACGGGGAACATCAGTATCCTTCCCATCCTATCACGTGCAACTCTTCAGTCAAAAACACTCTTCCACAGAGTGTTAAATTACACCTCGATTATAAATATATATCCTGCACAGAGCGGCAGTACGAAGGCCAGGTAACAGCTACAGCTGCCCTGGCTGAAGGGCAGGTGCGTGACTCACGGCCCTGCCCCCTCTGCCCCTCCCAGAGGCACCTCCCAGGACCCGGTGGAAAATCACTGCACTGAATGAGCATCAAGGGCCCTTTCAACACTGCCGTTCAGAAGCCCAGGCACACGCCAAAGCCAAGCATCAAATATACTGAACAATACGGTGCATGTGAACCGTCCAGAGACGCTCCCAGAGCCAGAGTCCCCTGAGCCCGAGACGTGCCCGCGGCCCCTTCAGGCCGTCCCCAAAGCTCAGGCACAGAGGTGGAGGCCAGCCCCCCGCAGGTGGGGACAGCGGGCTGGGGCCTGGGACATGGAGTCTTGGGTAGCAGCAGCCCAGGCCAAGGAGCCCTGAGAGGGAGCCGCCGGGCAGACAGCACAATCTCCCCGACACTGGTCCTCACTGGGCTCAGCTACAGGATGGACACAAATGAGGAGCTAAAACGCACAGAGGCCGCACCACAGGGACACGTATCAGTGACGAGATGACTGTCACCCTCTTTCCAGTCTGTCCTCCTACCCCTGTGGCCAGAATGGGCTTATTAAAACAAACAAAACCACAGAAAAGCCTAGGTTCGATCTATCGTTTATGCTCATGCTTCAAGTGGGGACCTGCCGCCAAAGGAAGTAAACCGGAAACCGCTCAGCTCCAGCCAGGCCTTCCCGGCTGAGAGCGCTCAGCCAACGGGAACTCAGGCTTAGCCTTAAACACGACCTCCTTTGCCACCTCCACTAGGGCTCTCTGCCTAGAATGCTCCTCCTCTGCCTCCCATCCCCCTCCACAAGTCCATCTAGCTCTCTGAAAACGTCCTTGGACGGTCCCCGCCGCAGCTCTTCACTGCACACTGCCTCCGACTGGCCGCCGGGCACCCTGTACTGTATCACTAATGCCAGGCAGTGCCCCCACTCAGGAGTCCTCTGCAGCCCCTGTTCGCAGTGCCGGTTTCTGAATGCACAAGCCAAGGAACAACCTTTAGGGAACAATCTTTAGCTGCCAAGGACTCACCTCCTCACTCCGGGTCTAAATAATAAATCTTCTTAGCGCTGAAAATTAAAGGCTCCAAGTGACTCAGGAGAACAGAGTTCAGGGGACTAAGGGGAGAGGAGGAGGGCTTGGAAGGGGCAGGGGGAGCCACTAGCCTAGGGCCTTGTGGCTGCCGGCCAGCCCGCAGCCTGCTGGCCGCTTGGTGCAGGCGCACTGACAGGCACAGGTGGGCGCGCTCCCACTCCTCCCTTTCCGGGGGATGTAGTACCTCCGGGAAACGTTCCTGCTGCCTAACGCAGAGCAAGGTTCGCTCTCGAACAAGGTCTAGGTGTACATAAGCAAGTCGGCTCTTCCTGGCAGAACAGGGCGAAGGCTCTGCGTGGTGACGTGTCAGGAGGCTGCTGCTCCGGGACGACGCGTCTCCTCCGCGGACACCCCGCACGCTGGCTGGGAGAACCGACCTGTACTCACTGGTTTCCTCCCAGCGATTCTTGATATGCCCCCAAAACGTTCGTGTGCTCGAGCGAGTCCTTTGGGCGAGCCAGAAGGTGGCTGCACCGAGCTTCTGTGTGTCCGCGCCCTCACGCAGAGAGAGCCTCTCTCACTTATGGAGACGCGTGCACGTCACCCCAGCCTGCCCTGACCCACAAAGATGCCACACGTCAGCCCAAACAACCCATAAGTACAACGTAGTATACACTGGCCCTAGCATCTGGCCCTCGCACCTTGTCCTTTCACGCCCTCCAGGCTGGGCCCCTTCCCAGCCTGCCCGTCCCAGGTGTGGGAGTCTGCTTCAGGGCCCTCAGTTCTCTCCAGCTCTCACTCCTACCCCATCACAGAGCTCTTCCTCAGCTCCCGCCAGGGCCTGGGCCCCTTCGCTGGGTTGTAGGCTCCCACACTGCCTGGCACTGGAGCTGCCCTGGGCCAGCCTGTCTCCTCTGCCTGCTTTCGGCACCGTTCTGGACTGAGTCCCCTTCTCCTTTGTCTATGTGGGGAAGCGGCATAACTTAGTAGAAAGTGCAGGAGTCCCAACCAGGGTGGGGGGGGCGGCCACTTACTGACCGTGTCACCTTACACAAGTTACCGACATATGGAAGCTTCAACTTCCTCATCTGCGTAAGGAGCAGAGCAGAGTTCCTCGAACAGTTAGGTAGGAAGATGCACACAGAGACCAGCCCCAGAGCCCGGCAGAGAACACGTCCCCAACAGAGGGCAGCTCCTTGTACTGGGAGCTTCCTCCTCTTCCAAGATGGCAGGACCATGAACAAGACCAGAGTCAGCCATGGCTGGACGGGGGCTGATCCGCCTGGGCTGCCACCCTGCTGTACCAGAGGCTGTGAGCCCTGGACCCTGGCAGGCGGGCCTAGGAGCGTTCTTCCCCTGGGAGGCATCTGCTCTTCCAGGAGACGGAGAGCCTCAGGTGGGACTCAGCCCCGGGGCCCTGGCCTCACCCTTGGCCGAGTCGTCGTAGCCGATGTGCTTGATGGTGTCCCGCACCACCCGCTGGTAGTCCACCATGGCCATGGAGGTGATCTCCCCACACAGCAGCACCATGCCCGTCTTACACACCGTCTCTGAAGGGAAGGAGACATGTTAGTGGCCACGTGCTGGCGAAGGGGGCTCCACACCTGGACCTCTCACAGTGCTGAGACAGAGACACACAAGGAGCCGCATGAGGAATGGACTCCAGAAGGAACAGTCATGATGCTAATAAGGGGAGCAAATCCCGGCACGAATGCCGACCATCTTCACAGGCCACCCGGAGAACTGCTGCTCGGAAAGAACGGGTCACACCTGACTTTTCACACCTCGCACTTACTACTGCATACTTGCCTGACCCTGAACTACTTATTCAGCCTCAGCTGTTGGGTGAAGATAATCATAAGACCGCTTTGTGGATTAGAATGAGACACTAGCTGTATGCGGTCATAAAGAATGCAGAATGCAGCCAACATACGTGAGGCCTCTCCTGCCCCCTTATTGCTAAAACTCCACTGTGGGCTTTAGGCATGGGGTCCTGAGCAGAGAATCAAGGCAGGTTATTTGTAAAGATGTCAGGGTCAAGTCCACCCTCAGAGGGGCACGGGTCCCTACAGTGCTCATTCTGGGGGCTAGGGTGGCCCTGGAGAGGGAAGGGTGGGTCTGTACAGCAAAAAGGACAGGGTGCTGACCATGAGGAGAGCGGGGCTCTGATCTCCATGCCGGGACCCCTACCCCGTGACCTTGGCCAAGGGCCTGATTAAGCTGCACCCAAGATCTCCTCAGTAAAGTGAGGGGGCTAGACCTATCACCCCTGGAGCCCTCCAGGCTCTGAAGTCCCTGGCTCTCTGCTGTGCTGAAGGCAAAGCTTTCAAGCTCAGCCCACTCAGGTCTCCAGCAGGAGGGATTAGGCGTTTCTTACCGCAGGCCACCTTGGCATTGGGGTCCTGCTTGAGATGCGCATCCAGCACTGCATCGCTGATCTGGTCACAGATCTTATCTGGACAAGAATGAACATGTGTAAGAATCACAGGAATATTAAGCCTAGCAAACTGAAATGTTAAAATAATTAGGTATTTCGTCAGTTTACATATCGAATCTACCTAAGAGGACACTTTTTAAATAAGAGAAATTATAAATTTTTTGGAATTTTAATTTCTTCCCACTTCTGCCTTAATATTGGATGATGTATACTATATAAAGTCATAAAATTCCCTAAAAAAGGAAATATATTCCAAAACCAGTTACAAGAGCCTAAAGCAATTCACACACACACACACACACACACACACACACTCTTTTAACTAAAAAGTATCTCATTCCTCAGCATATTCCCTTTAATTCTAACATCTAGAAAAGTCCTAGAAACAGAAATTAAAACACTAACTGATGACATCAGTAAGATTAGGTGCCAAGAGGCGGACTAGGATGGGACAGACACATGGTACCGCTGGCCCCGCAAGACGCAGTGCACTGTGTAGAAAATACCACGCCCAGTTCTGGGACTACACCTGTAAGAATCGCGTAAGAGAACCTCTGCACATTACTGCCACTGCTGTTTTGCAGAATACTTCCACAAGCAGCTCTCAGATCCTTCCCGCCGTCACTCAGCCTCCTGAAAGCCGGATATCCTAACAGCTGGGTTTGACCTCCTCAATCAAGGTGGGACTGACAAAGAGTCCAACATGAACTGGCATTTCATCTTATTCTACGATTTGCCTTAAAGACTCCCCATGGCCTAGGGCTTCCCTGGTGGCGCAGTGGTTAAGAATCCGCCTGCCAGCGCAGGGGACACAGGTTCGAGCCCTGGCCCGGGAAGATCCCACATGCCGCGGAGCAACTAAGCCCATGCGTCACAACTACTGAGCCTGTGCTCTAGAGCCCGCGAGCCACAACTACTGAAGACCACGTGCCTAGAGCCCGTGCTCTGCAACAAGAGAAGCCACAACAATGAGAAGCCCGCGCAACGCAACGAAGAGTAGCCCCCGCTCGCCGCAACTAGAGAAGGCCTGCACGTAGCAACAAACAACCAACGCAGCCAAAAATAAAAACAAGTAAATCAATAAATTTTTAAAAAAAGACTCCCCATGGTCGAGTATGTAGACACTGTGGAAAAATCCACTCTTGCTTTGGCGTCATGTTCACAAATTCAGGAAAAAAAGTGACATCTATTTACACATATTACATCTCATTTAGTGTTCAAAAATACCCATAGAGTCTGCTCTTAGTAAATTAATAAGTTTTTTTCCAGCTTTATTTGGGTATAATTGGTATATAAAAATCTGCATATAATTAATGTATGTAATTTGGTAAGTTTGGTCATATGTACATACGTGTATTACCATCACCACCATCAAGGTTTAATAAACATCCATCACCTCCAAAATCTCGTGTCCCTCCTGTCGTTTTTTAAGTTTTTAAATTAAGGATGCAGGTCCAGAATCAAGCATTTCTGCTTTTGAAAGTGCCTATTAAGTTCTGTAGTTAAAATGTTAGTTAATCTGAAGGTGAATTCTCTAATCTTTCCTTCAGAAACTGCTACTAAACATATATTTGAGTTTTTCTATCTTCCTGCAGATCCTGTTCATAAATCTAGGTTTGCCTGAGTCCAAGCCTCTGCAACCCCCTACCAATCATGGCCTCCTGCTCCCAAAGATCCACTTTAGACCCAGCCATCAGGCCTCCTAGGAGCCACTCACACAACACCCATGGATGACTCTGCTCGTTTAGACGACACAGATCACATGTTTCCAATGCACACAGGGAAATAGGATAAGGGATATTTATTAGGGATAAAGCTGGAGTTGAGCAAGGGTATTAAGACAGCTTCACAGACTAAGATAATGCCTTAGGAGGTCCTTTCTGAACTGTTTCTTGAGGCTTTCGAAATTTCTATCAATATCACTTAGTAGTCTTAAGACAGCCAATGTTGGTTTTCATGGAAGTTGAAAAAGAAGCATTAATTTTATCTTTGTGATGGAGAGGAGTTCAGCACTGGAATGACAAGCAGAAAGACACCAAGGAAACTGTCTTAACATGAATGGCTAATTTATAGTGGCAAGCGCAAGGAGAATCAGGCAAATTGAAGGGCTGCCATTAAGTAGACAGAACAGCCAACTGATTGGCTGGAATTTTCATTCTCTGTCCATTGAGCACATTGTTGTGTGTACAATGGGACCACTGGCCACTGCGTGACAAAGCACCCACTTCCTCCGCATGGAGCGAATCCTATCTATGGCCATCTCCTAACCTGTATATGGCTTTCACACGTCATGGAGCTGTCCAGAATATGTCAGACATAGCAATGGATCTGAGATTATGAGTACGGTAAACCTAGAAACTTCATAAAGTCGTGCAGAATTAAAGATGCTATTTACGTTGAATTGAGCTAAGTCACATACAAAACTCAGTTTAAGCCAAGATTTCTCAATGGCAATACTGACCTTTGGGGCTGGAAAATTTCTTCTTTGTGGGGGATGGTCTTGTGCATTCAGGGTGTTTAGAAGCACACCTGGCCTCTCTCCACTAAATGCCAGTCTCACCCCATGCCCACCCTGCTCCCCAACAGCTGTGACAGCCAAAACGTTCCAGACACCACAAAATGCCCTTGCGGGAAAAGGGCACACCCTCCCCAGCTGAGAACCAGCGGCTGAAGCATATGGAAGGAGCAGTGCGCTGAGGTATCTAAAGCTGGGCTACGAGGTATGAAAGCTAAAGCTCTTTGAGAAAGAACAAGGATGAGGAAGATGAAAAAAAGTCAGACTTGGTGATGATTAGTGACCAAGAACTTCAAATACTCTAGCGAATTTTGAAGAGGTGCTTAAATACATAAATCAGTGTGTCTGGCCCCCAAGGTTCTCCTAGACCAGTGGTTCTGGAAGTGTGGCTCCCTCATCAGCAACATCATCATCGCCTGGGAACTTCTTAAGAATGCAAATTCTTGAGCCTCACCCAAGATCTACTAAATCCGAAACTCTGGGGGTGGAGCCCAGCACGTTGTGTTCTAACAAGCCCGTGGGGTGACGCTGATGCGCCCTGAAGCCTGGGAACCACTGTCCCAGAAAGTTGAGGCTCCCACTGTGGTCTTCACGGAAGCCTCTCTCGTTTCCCCACATCACAGTCCTCCTACCTTTCAGAGACCCAATAAAATGCTGGAGTTTTCTTCCAGAGATCCGTCTCAGCCCCTGTTGAGGACGCACTGCCGTTCATTTCTCAACTGCACATGCTTTACATGCAAAACTTAGTGACCCGTGGTCTTGCTTGCGGGAACATTCTCTGTTGACTTAAGCTGCTCATTGATAATAAAGCTTTACTCAAAAAAAAAAAATCTCTATATATAGAGTTAATACCTGATGATACATTTTACACGTATGTTTATCCAACCAACCGTGTGTTCTCTGTCGCAGTCCCACTGTGAGGAGATGCTGGTGGTGGGCTGCGGCACAGATCCTCGGCTTCGTTAACTTACAATCTATTATTTGCATAACAAGTGACTGTTTTACAAGACTGCAAATTAACAGAATAAAAAAATACTGCATATTGTTCTTGCCAAGACCCCTTACAGTTACTGACACACACCGTTTTCCAGGCCTTCAGTAACAGCGACCCCCACCCCCGGTACAGGTCACCATCCAACCAGGACCACCTACTTACCCGGGTGCCCCTCTCCTACAGATTCCGAGGTGAACATGAAGGCCCCTTCCTCACTTAGAGAATGGTCACACAAGCCATCCACCGGTCCATTCATCTCTTCACACTGTCCACTCGGCTTCTTCAAGGTAACAATTTTAATGCTGGGACTTGGCCTGAGGGTTCTGTTTGTTTCCTTCTTTAAACCCAACAGGCTCGTCTCCGCAGAGCCACAGGGCTCACTTCTGCCTAAGTGCCTGCAAGCGCACGTGAGGGTAAAGGTGCGGAGGGATGAGAAGGGAGGGACTGGAGAAGGATGTGTCACTCCCTCCAACTGGCCAGAGCTTGCTCCTGAGTGACTCCTATATATGGAAAAGTGAAAGTGCCTGAATAATCATGTGAGAAAACTGGAGGAGTCCACTTCCGGGGTGTGTGTGTGTGTGTGTGTGTGTGTGTGTGTCTGCTCACCTTGAGGAATTTCAGCCCTTAGCTCTCATCTCCCAAGCCCTAAGCCTGTGGCCAATGTATGGCAAAGAAGGTTGTACAGATTCTGCATAACTGAAGCTCCTCTGGGACTCTGCTTTAGCTCTGCAGCTCATCTCCTCAGTGCACCAAGGTTAACATCCCACGTTGGAGGCGGGGGTCTGTGGTTACTCAGGGATACAAATAAATAGGAAGCAAAAAAACTCCTGCCCAGAGATATGGTTTAGGCTGAGATTACAGCACAGGACGCCTTTGCTCTTGGGTGCCCTGCCTCCTCGCCCACACCTTGTCTGAATTGGGCTCTTCCCCTTCTTCTACCTTCTCAGAGCAAGAATATGCACCTATATTCTGAGTCAGCTTGGATGTTACACAACAGATTCATTTAGAGGAAAAGCTTTCGAGCCCACATTTTTCTGCTAATAGAAATCACAGAAACTGTCAACTTCTCTAAGACGCTGGCAATCACATTAACAAGCAAGATGTTAGAAAAGTATCCGCACGGGCTACAGAGAACAATGATTTCTGGAAAAGGATTCCTGAGAGGCAGATTCATTATGGGGAAATCATCAGAGTCCAGTTTCCCAAAGCTTCTTATGATAAATTGGTCCTATACACGTGAGAAACATCCTGCTCACGTGACTCCTGCATTATTTTTGCTTTGACCAAGAAAAGAAGTGGACGGGATTATATCCTGAACCAATTCCTACACTAAAGGACAGCGTCTTTCACTTCACTCCCTCCCACTCTCAGATCTAGCTGCAACCTCAGGCCCAAGGAACAATAGGGAATTGAGATCACGGAGAGTGAGAATGGGTGGAGAAACTGGTTCCCACTAGAATGCAATACAAAGTAATCAACCAAAACCTTGTGCATCAAGCACCGGACTGTGGGAAGCAAAAGGGAGGACACAATTGCCCCAACGAACAGTTCTGGCAACCAAATCCCCTCTGTACCTATGAGCATTTAAAATTTTTTTTTTCCAAATCTTGAGTTTTCCAACTGGTCAACAGTGGCAGTACTATCCCTCCAGGGAATTAAAACCATTATTAAAGCGATGTCTTCTGGGATAAAGTAAGAGATTTTACATATACACATTTAATCAGAGGCATTTTACAAAGAGGGAGCTAGAATGCTCAGTCACAAGACTGCAGAAGGTCCAAAGAGGAAGAGGCCACTGGGAAGGGACGGAAAATGAGGAATCAAACAGGGACTTTAGACAACATAGCCTTGTCCCTGTCAACACACAGGAATCCTGCTGTTTGCACTTAAAATATTTCAACATCACTGTCCTTTTGTAAATTTCTTCTGGGTACACTGGTTTCAAACCTGGAGGCAATGTGAGCTAATGTTTAATGTGAACTGTAGACCTAGGTTACCGTAGCATTTACAACGACAGCCATTAGGTTCTAAATGTGCTTTAAGAGCAAGATGAAGTTTCAAGTACTCATGCAGATTCCTAGAGCTTGCAAGAAGCCAGAAAACAAAGCAGCCTAATGGGGCGGGGGCGGTGGTGGGGGAGTGGGTGGGATGGAGGGGACAATGTCGGGTCCGGAGAAGCGGCACTTTCAGAAACGTATGCAGGAGGCTTCTGCAGCCTGGACATAAATGCAGAGTGAGGGAAGGATCTGGAAGGCACCTAGTTGAGTATCCATCTTATATGAGTCTCATATGACATCCCTACTAACTACTAGGCCACCGTACCCTCTTTCAGTAGATAAATGTTAACAAGAAGTGCACAAAACACGGTGGCTGGGAGTGCAGGCTTCAGGGCTGGAGTCCTGTTTTGCCTCTAACCCACTATGCACCCTGGGGTAGGCTTCCTACACTCTCTAGGCTGCTGTTTCCTCATCTTTAAAGCAGGTTAAATAATTACCTACCTCAGAGCATTGCTGTCAGAACTACAAGAGATCACATGGGTATGCTGAGTATTGAGCATAGTGCTAGCACACACTAAGGGTTTAATAAAATATTACCTAAGCACCTTCTATGTACATATACATGATTTTCTTCTGAAAAAAAAATAGCTCACCAGATACATGTTATTTGCATCTTGCTTTTCACAATATACTACGGTCCTCTTTTTACATCTCAACATATAGGCAGACCTCATTTTTAGCACTTGACTAGTATCCCACAATGAGGATATACCGTAAATTATTTAACCACTCATTCCCCAATGGCTGGATATTTTCAACTTCTAATTATTTAGTGTTACCATAATGCTGCAGAGTAGATACTAATCACTGGCATCCTTTTGTAAAAAGACAAAATGCAAGGGCCTGGCAATGCTGAACTAGACCAAAGATTTCCCTTTTGTAATAAATTTTACCCAGTTAGAGAAAAGAAACAGCACTTCAACAATGAGTTAAAACAGCAGCATCAATCTGCCCCCTTCAGATATAATTGGCAGACCTTGGCAATGACATAATTACTTAGAGAGCTGAACCTACAAGAACTACATAGTCCTAATCTGCTATCATAAACTCAAATTAAAGCCTCCCTTACGCAAAGACTGTCCTGTTCTCCCTTACGCATGAATTGTCCTAATGTCCCCTGACCCAGCCCCACTGATTACCTAAGTCCAATACGTGTCAAAGGCCCAGAGTTGATCTCACTTCCATGTAGCAACCTTCAACTCTAAACCTCTGCTAACTAATCTCTGAAGAAACCTGCCTTTGAAAATATCACTTTCAGTTAGATTTACCCCTGAGGAATCTCTAAATGTAAAATACCAAGTGGAAAACCATGTTTCCGATGAACAGTATATGTAAGCCACACTGACCAGTTTCAGGAATAAGCTTAAGGGCACCTTATCCCACAATACACCATGAGGCAGCAGAACTAGTGGAAAGCAGCTGGCCAATGGTGCCCTTTGCCTGCCCCTGCACTGCCATGTATGATGGCTATGCCATAGGCAGAAGAAAGGTCAGTTTGATGACCTAAAACTCTGATGCAGAAGTGGAGTGTGCATCCACCTCTTAAATGCTGTTTAAGTGCAAACATTTCTAAACTTTGGTGAGAAACTCCCCTAACTTAAATGGCATAATAACCACATGGAATATTTGCTTCTTTTGCCCTCATCAAACACAAACTTTTCTCACATATGTCATCCTGGAACACAAATAACTTATTCATGAAAAAAGGTAAAACTGACTCAACACCACTTATTGAAGAGGCTGTCTTTTCCACATTGTGTATTTTTGCCTCCTCTGTCATAGATTAATTGACCATATGTGTGTGGGTTTATTTCTGAGCTCTCTATTCTGTTCCACTGATCTATGTGTCTATTTTTGTGCCATAACCATACTGTTTTGATTACTATAGATTTGTAGTATAGTCCGAAGTCAGGGAGCATGACACCTCTAGTTTTGTTCTTTTTTCTCAAGATTGCCTTTGTTATTTGGGGTCTTTTGTGGTTCCATACAAATTTTAGGATTATTTGTTCTAGTTGTGTGAAAAACATCATAGGTATTTTGATAGGGATTGCATAACACAGCTACATGTAAAAGAATGAAATCAGAACATTTTCTCACATCATATACAAAAATAAACGCAAAATTAACTAAAGACCTAAACGTAAGACTGAAAACCATAAAAATCCTAGAAGAAAACATAGGCAGTACCCTCTCTGATGTAAGTCTTAACAATATATTTTTGGGTCTGTCTCCTCAGGCAAGGGAAGCAAAAGCAAAAATAAACAAATGGAACCTAATTAAGTTCAAAAGTTTTTGCACATCAAAGGAAGCCATCAACAAAACGAAAGGACAAGCTACTGAATGGGAGAAGATATTTGCAAATGATATGCTTGATAAGGGGTTAATATCCAAAATATATAAAGAGCTCTTATAACTCAATATCCAAAAAACAAACAACCTGATTTTAAAATGGGCAGAAGACCTGAATAGACATTTTTCCAAAGAAGACATACAGATGTCCAACAGGCACTTGAAAAGATGATTAACATTTCTGATTATTAGAAAAGTGCAAATCAAAACTACAATGAGGTACCACCTCACACCAGTCAGAAAGGTCATCGTTAAAAAGTCTACAAATAAGAAATGCTGGAGAGGGTGTGGAGAAAAGGGAGCCCTCCTACACTGTTGGTGGGAATGTAAATTGGTACAGCCACTAGGGAAAACAGTATGGAGGTTCCTCAAAAAAAAGAAAGAAAGGAAGAAAAAAAGAAAGAAAACAAAGCTACCATATGATCCAGCAATTCTACTCCTGGGTATATATCCAAAGAAAACAAAAACACTAATGCAAAAAGATATATGCACCTTAATGTTTATAGCAGCATTATTTACAATAGCCAAGATGTGGAAGCAACCTATGTGTCCATCAACAGATGAACAGAAAAGATGTGGGGACTTCCCTGGTGGCGCAGTGGTTAAGAATCTGCCTGCCAATGCAGGGGACACAGGTTCGAGTGCTGGTCTAGGAAGATCCCGGAGCAACTAAGGCCGTGCGCTACAACTACTGAGCCTGTGCTCTAGAGCCCGCAAGCCACAACTGTTGAGCCCACGAGCCACAACTACTGAAGCCCACATGCCTAGAGCCTGTGCTCCACAACAAGAGAAGCCACCACAAGGAGAAGCCTGCGCGCCGCAATGAAGAGTAGCCCCCGATCTCCACAACTAGAGAAAGCCTGCGTGCAGCAACAAAGACCCAAAGCAGCCATAAATAAATAAATGAATTAATTTAAAAAAAGAAAAAAAGATGTGGGGTGTGTGTGTGTATATATACTATACACACATACACATGCCCAATGGAATATTATTCAGCCATAAAGAAGAATGAAACTGCCACTTTCAACAACATGGATGGACCTGGAGGGTATTATGCTTAGTGAAGTAAGTCACACAGAGAAAGACAAATACTGTATGTTTTCACATATATGTGTAATCTAAAACATAAAACAAATGAATATAACAAAACAGAAACAGACTCATAGATACAGAGAACAAACAAGTCACTACCAGTGGGGAGAAGTGGGGAGGGACAAGATAGAAGAAGGAGATTAAGAGGTACAAACTACTAGGTATAAAATAAATAAGATACAAGGATGTAATGTATAACACAGGGGATATAGCCAATATTTTATAGTAATTTTTTTTGTGTGTGTGTGGTATGCGGGCCTCTCACTGTTGTGGCCTCTCCCGTTGCGGAGCACAGGCTCCGGAAGCGCAGGCTCATCAGCCATGGCTCACGGGCCGAACCGCTCCGCGGCATGTGGGATCTTCCTGGACCGGGGCACGAACCCGCGTCCCCTGCATCGGCAGGCGGACTCCCAACCACTGCGCCACCAGGGAAGCCCTATAGTAATTTTAAATGGAGCATAATCTATAAAAATATTGAATCACTACGTTGTACAGCTAAAACTAATAAAATTGTAAATAAGCTATACTTCAATTAAAAAAAAACTGACTCAGACTGTACATTTAAAAAGTTTTAGGTAATTTCAGCATTATGTGAGCTTCATCCAATAAAAAGTCCAAATAAGCACCCCATATATAACAGCTGTTCTGAAAAGGAAGAAAGAAATGTGGAAAGACTTCGTGGAATAAGCAGAACCTGAGCTAGACCCCAAAAGAATTACAGGATTTTAAAAGGCAGCAGAGAGAAAGGGAGGCTCTGGGGGGGCAGGTGGGGAGACTTCACAGCCAAGAAGCCACAGCATTAATTAGAGTTTGTACACTGCTCTGACTCCAACTGAGGGGTGGGGATAACTGGGCAGGGAGGTAGAGGGATGGGAAGCCAGGGAGGTCAGGAGCTGGGATTCAGAGCAGTAAGTAGCCCTGCAGAGAGGCAAGAAAATGGGAGGTTCCATCTGACAGCAAAAGGCAGCTTCCCAGATGGCATTTGCAGAAGGCATTTCAAGGCAAAGGTGTTGGCCACAGCAGACTGAGGCAAAGGGTGACACTTGGGACAAGCAAGAATAGACCAAAAGCCTGGAAAGGAAGAGGCTGGGGAAAGAGATATATGGGGAATAAGAGATTTTTAAAGCTACCACGTACACCAGGGAATCAAGAAGGCCAAGAACACGACCAGAGCCAGACAGATCCTCAGAACAGGCCTGAGAAGACCCTAAGTTCTCACCTGTGGCTGAACTTCAGGGTCCCAAAAACAGGTAGTCAAGGGTAAGGCAGAGTTGTAGATGGCCTAGCTAAGCACTGAAGAATTCCCTAACATGGAGGCACTCTGCAAAGACTGGGAGAGTATTTTCTTCTTTTCTAGGATCCAGGTATATAAGGAAACTTTGTCAAAACACTAGCTAACCACTAAGCTAATGGAACACAGACTTCATTGGCCACACACAACAAAAGAATATAAAATAGTTCAGAAAAGTATTAAACAACAGTGACCCACAACAAATGGCAACAGCACATGCCAGGGAGAAGAGAATCTTATTCCAGAGTTGCCATATTATAAGATTCAAAATGTCCATTTTTCAACAAAAAATTACCAGGCATGCAAAGAAACAAAAAAGTACAGCCCATATGCAAGGAGGAAAAAAAAAAAGAAACTAATAGAAACTGTCCCTGAGGAAGCCCATGCCTTGCACTTACTAGACAAAGATTTAAAATCAACTGTCATATATTCTCAAAGGTATAAAGGAACCACAGACAAAAAAATTAAAGGAAGCCAGCATGGTGTCTCACCAAACAGAATATCAATAAAGTGATAAAAATGAACCAACTAGGAATTTTGAAGCTGAAAAGTATAATAATAGAAATCAAGAATTCATTAAAGGGGTTCAACAGCAGATTCAGGCAGACAAAAGAGTCAGTGAATATGAAGATAGGCCAACTGAGATTGTTCAGTTAGAGAAGCAGAAATAGGAAAGAATAAAGAAAAATGAACAGAGTCAGAGAAGCACGTAGGATACCATCAAGTTTAACAACATGTGCATATGGGAATCTCACAGGGATAGGAAAGAGAGAAAGGGGCAGAAAGAATACTTGAAGAAACAATGCTTAAAAACTTCCCAAATTTGGTGAAAGACACAAATTTACAGATTCAAGATTCTCAACAAAATCTAAGCAGGATAAAATCAAAGAGATCCACACTGACACACATTATAGTCAAACTTCTGAAGGACAGACAGAGAGAGATTCTTGAAAGCAGCAAGAGAGGCATCCCATGACATACAAGGAATCTTCTATAGTATTTTTTTTTTTTTGCAGTATGCGGGCCTCTCACTGTTGTGGCCTCTCCCATTGCGGAGCACAGGCTCCAGATGCGCAGGCTCAGCGGCCATGGCTCACGGGCCCAGCCGCTCCGCGGCATGTGGGATCTCCCCGGACCGGGGCATGAACCCATGTCCCCTGCATCGGCAGGCGGACTCTCAACCACTGCACCACCAGGGAAGCCCCTCTTCTGTAGTATTAACAGACAATTTCTCTTCAGAAACTTTGGAAGCCAGAAGGCAATGAGATAACATATTTAAAGTATTGAAAGGAAAAAAAGAAAACCTGTCAACCAAGAATTCTACATCCAACAAAATTATACTTCAAAAATGAAGGGGAAATTAAGACATTCAGATAAATAAAAACTGAGGGAGTTTGTCACAGTAGACATGCCCTATATGGAACGCTAAAGGGAGGCTCTGGAGCTGAAATTAAAGGACAGCAGACAGTAACTCCAAGCCACACGAAGAAAGAAAGAACAATGGTACATACACAGGTACATAGGTAAACATAAAAGGTAGTATTATTGGAGTTTTCTTTCATAACTCTTTTTGTATTTAAAAGACAAATGTATAAAACAATTATAAACCTTTGTTAATGGACACAGTATGTATAAAGTTGCAATTAGGGCCAATAAACATGACAGAGGAGACCGACTGAGCAGAGTCTCTGTATACTACTGAAACTGTGTTGGTATTAATTCAAACTTGATTGCTATGAATTTAAGATGTTAACTGTAATCCACTAAGGAAAAAATCCAGTAAGGTAAAAGCACTAAGAAAAGAACCCTAAAGTATATACAGAAAAACAAACAGCAAAATGGCCGAAGTCCTTTTTCATCCACAATTATTTTAAATATAAATGAATTAAACTCTCCAATTAAAAGGCAGAATGTATTAAAAACAAAACATGATCCAACTATATACTGTTATAAGAGACTCACTTTAGATCCAAATACACAAATAGATTGAAAGTGACAGGATGGAAAAAGATATTCTACACAAATAATAACCAGAAGAGAGCTAGGATGGCTAACCTAATATCAGAGAAAATAGAATTTAAGTTAAAAATTGTTACAAAATAATTACTTTATATATTGATAAAAGGATAAATCCATTGAGAAGATATAACCAATATAAACATATATACACCTAACAACAGAGCACCAAAATACATAGAACAAAAACTGACAGAATTGAAGGTAGAAATAGTTGGAGATTTCAATATCCCATTTTCAATAATGGACAGAATAATTATACAGAAGATCAATAAGGAAACAGAGGACTTGAACAACACTATAGACCAACTAGACCTAACTGATGCATATAGAAAAGTCCCCCCGAAAACATAATATAGATTCTTCTCAACTACACATGGAACATTCTCCAGAATAGACCATATATTAGGTGACAAAACTCTCAATAAATTTGAAAAGACTGAAATCATACAAAGTATCTTCTTTGACCACAATGGAATGAAGATAGACATCAGTAACAAGAGGAAAACTAGAAAATTCACAAAAACATGAAAATTAACCTGCACAGTCTTGAGTCAAAAAGAAATTATAAATGAAATTAGAAAATACATTGATATGAAGGAAAATAAACATTACCAAATTTATGTTATATAGCAAAAGCAGTGCTCAGAGTGAAATTTATAGCTGTAAATGCTTATATATTTTATAAAAGATTCCAAACCAATAACTTAATTTTACACCTTAAAAACCTAGGAAGAACATGTTAAACCCAAAGCTAGCAGAGGGATAACATAATAGAAATTAGAACAGAGATAAATGAAATAGAGACTAGGAAAAAATAGAATCAACAAAACAAAAAGTTACTTCTTTGAAAAACCAACAAAATTGATAAACATTGAGCTCAATAGACCAAAAGACATCAAAGAGAAGACTGAAATTATTAAAAGCAGAAATAAAGTTGGTGACATTAGTACAGACCTTAAAATAAAAGGGACTATAAGAGTATACATGAACAATTATAAGCCAATTAGATAACCTAGAAGAAATGAACAAATTTCTAGAAACATACAAACTACAAAAACTGACTCAAAAATAAATAGAAAATCTGAAAAGAACTATAGCAAGTCAAGAGATTGGATCACCAATCAAAAACCTTCCAATTAAAAACAACAACAACAAGACAAAAACCTTCCAATAATGAAAAGCCCAGATCCAGATGATTTCACTGGTAAAGTCCCCCAAATCCTTAATTAAAGAATAATTAATACCAATCCTTCTCAAACTCTTCCAAAAAATAAAAGGAGGCAACACTTCCTAACTCATTCTATTTGGCCAGCATTACACTGAAACCAAAGCCAGACAAAGACATCAGAAAAGAACTATAGACCAATACTGTATTTCCTTATGAATACAGACGAAAGAGTCCTCAACAAAATAATAGCAAACAAGTTCCAGCAACATATTAAGAGAATTACACATCATGAACAAAGATGATTTATCCCAGGAATGCAAGGGTGACTAAAATATGAAAATCAGTGTAATACCCTATAGTGATAGAATGAAGGGGGAAAAAAACACATGATCATCTCATTTGATACAAGAAAAGCATCTGGAAAATCCAACTGTCATACATGATAAAAACACTAAACAAACTTGGACTAAAAGGAACTTCCTCAACATGATAAACGGCATTTATGGAAAAACTACAGCTCACGTTATATTCAAAGGCAAATAACTGAAAGCTCCCCCCCGCCAACCCACCCACCAAGATCAGGAACAAGAGAAGGATGCCCATTTCACTACTTCTATTCAACACTGTACTGGAAGTTCCAGCCAGAGCAAATGGGCAAGAAAAAGAAATAAAAGGCACTGAAATTGGAGAGAAAGAACTAAAACTATCTCTATTTGCAGATAACATAATCTTGCATATAGAAAATCCTAAGGAATCCACACAAAAGTAAACTATTAGAGCTTATAAACTAATTCAGCAAAGCTTTGGGGTACATGATCAACACACAAAAATCAGTTGTATTTCTATACATGATCAATGAACAATGTGAAAAGGAAATTAAGAAAACAATTTCAGGGCTTCCCTGGTAGTGCAGTGGTTGAGAATCTGCCTGCCAATGTAGGGGACATGGGTTCGAGCCATGGTCTGGGAAGATCCCACATGCTGTGGAGCAACTAAGCCTGTGCACCACGACTACTGAGCCTATGCTCTAGAGCCCACAAGCCACAACTTCTGAAGCCTGTGTGCCACAACTACGAAGTCCATGAGCCTAGAGCCCGTGTTCCGCAACAAGAGAAGCCACCCCACACAGAGGTGGGATAGGGAGGGTGGGAGGGAGACGCAAGAGGGAGGGGGTATGGGGATATATGTATACGTATAGCTGATTCACTTTTTTATACAGCAGAAACTAATACACCATTGTAAAGCAATTATACTCCAATAAAGATGTTAAAAAAAAAGAGAAGCCACCCCAATGAGAAGCCCATGCACCGTAACGAAGACCCAAGACAGCCAAAAATAAATTAATTTAAAAAAAAGAAAACAATTCCATTTATAATCGCATCAGAAAGAATAAAGTAATTAGAAAAATTTAAGGAGGTTCAAGATTTTTACACTGGAAAACTAAAAATTGCTGAAATAAATTTTAAAAATTCTAAGTAAATGGAAAGACATCTCATATTCATGGGTTGGAAAACAAACTGTTACGATGGCAATGCTACCCAAAGCAATCTACAGATTCAATGCAATCTCTATCAAAATCCCAGAGGCCTCTTTTGCAGAAATGTAAAAGCTTATCTTAAAATTAATATGGAATTGAAAAGGATCTCAAATAGCCAAGACAATCTTTAAAAAGAAAAATGAGGTCGGAGGACTCACATTTCCCAAATTTCAAAACTTACTACAAAGCTACAGCAATCAAAACAGTATCTGATACTGGCATAAGCAAAATGTTTCCAAAACTAGAAAGCAATACAACATCCCCAAACCTCTGGGTTTTCTTAGGCTGGTTTCTCATACTGAAATAAAAGCAAAACGTTTCATATTAAATGGTGCTGTGAGGTTCTAATTACAAGGTTCAATTGTATTAGGTTTCTTTTAAAAAAAAAGTTGAGTTTTATTCTGGTGTAATTTATGATAACTGTGGGAAATTTTTAGAAAATACAGAAAAGAAAAATAATATAGTACATCCTTCCACTCATAGGTTGATGAGCATAGTTCATACATTGGTATGTTTTCTCTTGAAGGAAATACATCCATATATCTATATAGGTATAGTCCCCTGTATGTGTTACTTAGATAAAAATTTGAGAGTTGGGGCTTCCCTGGTGGTGCAGCGGTTGAGAGTCCGCCTGCCGATGCAGGGGACGCGGGTTCGTGCCCCGGTCCGGGAAGATCCCACATGCCACAGAGCGGCTGGGCCTGTGAGCCATGGCCGCTGAGCCTGCGCGTCCGGAGCCTGTACTCCGCAACAGGAGAGGCCACAACAGTGAGAGGCCTGCGTACCGCAAAAAAAAAAAAAAAAAAATAGAGAGTTAATTAAACCTGTCGAGTTCTAGTTCCAAACAAGATGGAATAAGCACGATAAGCACACTCCACCCTGTCTCTCCCACTGAGTGCAGCTACAACATCTGGACAGAATGCACGGAGTAGCTGTTTGAGGATTCTGAAAAGTAAACAGTAGTAGGCAAATAGGGGAAGAGACCAAAAAGGCAGTGAGGTTCCCTTTTCCCCCCCCCACTCCTGTATCCTGGACCCAAGGCAGTGCAAAACTCAGAAGTGGGTGCCAGGGCCCACACAGAGAAAGCTCTGGGAGAGGCCCTTTTATTGACTTGATCAAGAGCAGGAAAGGGGATTCCCTAAGTTTGCAAGAGTGGAGGGAAATCCTTTGGGTTTCTTTTTCTTTTTTCCATTCTCTTGAGCCCCAGCCCCCCGACAATTCCATGGTGACAAAATTGGCAGTGGAGGCCCGTGGGCACCTAAAATTCTAAGGGAGGGGAAACTTCCTCTCTGAATGGAGAAGCTGTGATCCCAAGAAAGTGGAACCAATCCCTGTTGTTTATTCTGTGTGTATCTTCTGCCACTTGGCTTCAGATACAGGCTTGGCCATACGAAGTGTACAGCAGAATGGGGTAACTGAAACCCAGCTTTCTGGACAAAAGACCAAAAAGAGGAGGGCCAGAGTGGGGAAAAAACTGGAAAGATCACCGAGGGAAGAGCTCAGAAAGAGATCCAATAACACTGTAAGATGCTAATAATAGGGGAAACTGGGTTCAGAATACACAGAAACTCTGTACTAACTTGGCAATAATTCCGTAAATCCAGAAGTGTTCTAGGGACTTTCCTGGTGGCGCAGTGGTTTAGAATCCGCCTGCCAATGCAGGGGACACGGGTTCAATCCCTGGTCCGGGAAGATCCCACATGCCACAGAGCAACTAAGCCTGTGTGCCACAACTACTGAGCCTGCACTCTAGAGCCCGTGAGCCACAACTACTGAACCCCATGCGCCTAGACCCCGTGCTCCACAACACGAGAAGCCACCGCAATGAGAAGCCTGTGCATGGCAACAGAGTAGCCCCCGCTCGCCACAACTAGAGAAAGCCCATGTGCAGCAAAGAAGACCCAACACAGCTAAAAATAAGATAAACAAATTTACTTTTTAAAAAAAGTGTTCTAAAAATTTTTTTAAACTAAATATTTGCCTCGGCTCCTTCACTCTTATGTTCATTCACGTTACTCACTGAATTATTTTCTTGATGACAAAGGGAAACTGGTGAAGGGTTTCAAGCAAAAGACGTGCATGGATGGGGCATATGATCAGATGCAGACTCTTACAGAAACCATTTTGCCAGCTGCTGCTATTGCTCTATGGTGACCAGACTAGAGAGGGCTGCCCTGGAGGCAGAGAGATTACATGGCATAGGCGGAAAGCAGAAGTGGGATTTGATACCTCACTGGATGTAGGAAGCAGAAAGGTGGGAGGATTCAGGGATGACTTCCACGTGTCTGACCTGGGTGAATTCAGGATGCCAGAGTAGAGTAATAATGACAATAAACACAAACACTGTGTGCTCCCAGGATGAGTCAGACCCTGCCAGGAGGTGAGTGAGCGCTGCGCTCTGGGGAGGACTGTGTGCTCCCAGGATGAGTCAGACCCTGCCAGGAGGTGAGTGAGCGCTGCGCTCTGGGGAGGACTGTGTGCTCCCAGGATGAGTCAGACCCTGCCAGGAGGTGAGTGAGCGCTGCGCTCTGGGGAGGACTGGGTGCTCTCAGGGACCTGTGTCAGTCTCCTACCCTGCAAATGCTGGTGTATTTGCCTTTACATCATTCCCCAGGTCTTACTCAACAGGTCGGGATGTATTAAATGAGCCTCCAGATATAAAATTTGAAAATAACCCCACACCCTGAACAAGCCATTTCTGTAAGGATTTCTACAAATATGTGATTCTATATTTTAAAAAAAAGCAATATTCTGAAGGTTCTTGTTATCACGAAGTAAACACTACTCTTTTTTATGTAAGCAAACACACTCGCCAAGGTAAATATCCAACTGAATTAAAAATGGAGGCGACATGGGTGTGTTTAAATTAGCCAGTAATTTTGGAGGAAAAAGCAGAAAGTTGGGTGGGATGGAAGAGCAGCCTATGATTGGCCAGCTGATCTCCCAACTCAGCGTAAACTTGGTGGAGGGAAGGAAGGGGTGGCCTACACAAGCCCAATGTTGTCAGGGAATCACTAATTCAGAGTGCTTCTATGGAGTCCTCTGCTGGGCTAAAAATAGCTTTGCTGTAGAATGACTTGTATTTTTAAAGTAGAAAAACACTGAGTCAAGTCTATGAGTCAATTCACAGCAATCAATATGAATGTTAAATATACTATACATGGTTTCAAGGAATTAGCCATCACCTCTCAACTCTAAACTCAGAAGATAGCTAGGATGTATCTAGACATCTGTCAGCTTACCCCTAAAGACTATACATATGCACATAACTTCCATTTTGAAATAGAATCATCATGGCCGTAGCCAGTCATTATAAATCAGTTTTATTTTAAAAACTGAAGGTTATAGTATATACACTATTGATACTATGTAGAAAATAGATAACTAATGAGAACCTACTGTATAGCACAAGGAATTCTGCTCAGTGCTCTGTGGTGACCTAAATGGGAAGGAAATCCAGAAAAGAGGGGATATATGTATACATATAGCTGATTCACTTTGCTGTACAGCAGAAGCTAACACAACATTGTAAAGCAACTACACTGATAAAAAATTTTTAAAATAAATTAAAATTGAAGGTTATCCCAACTGACCTTATTACATTTATAGAAATTTAAAATATCACGTCCTTCCCTCTAAGTCAACTCACCATAAACTCATCAACACTGGTGGGAAATCTGGGAAGTGTATGGATTGACAGTGAACTATATGACCTCAGTCCACAATTTACTTAATGGAGTTAAATCGTTGACCTACGGTTACACAATACAGCCAAAGGGTATGGCAGAGACAGAAGTCGTCACCTTTTTCCCAGAATACAGTTTCTTCACTAAACAAATCCCCATCTCAAACACCTAAACAGGGAGGGTGAACATTTTAGAGGCAAAAATTGTAGAGAAAGAAAATTACAGTCATGAAGTCATCTGGCTTTAGTCTTCTCTTGATATTTTGCCTTTCTCTTGTTTACTCTAGAAAATATTTTTATATAAATGAATAGTGTTGTTGAGGTCTAAATATTTTAAATGAAATAAGAAACTAAAATCATTATTTAGGTAATTTAGGCCAAACTGACCCTCCAATACAAAAATAAATAAAATTTGGTCAGAAGTATTTCATGTTTTGAAACGTCTATAAAATTGTCTCATTTGGGGGGTTGAAAACATATTTTAAAAACCTTTGTGAATGCAAACTATTACATTTAGAATGGATAAACAACAAGGTCCTACTGTATAGCACAGGGAACTACATCCAATCTCCCGGGATAAACCATAATGGAAAAGAATATAAAAAAGAATGTAAAGATGTGTGTAACTGAGTCACCCTGCTATACAGCAGAGACTGGCACAACATTAAATCAACTATACTTCGATTAAAAAAAACAAAACAAAAAATACCTATGTGAAAAAAACCCCACAAACCTATGTGGAAGCGGCCTCCCATTCCTACTCTGTCTCTGATGTCTCTGATGCCAATTTTCCATATTAATAAATACATATAGAAAGTCTTGCGGTTTACAAAGCACCCCTGCAAGTGTCAGCTCAGTCAGCTCTCATGATGACTCAGCAGGGTACTGTCCCCATTTAACAGAGGAGGAAGCCCAGGCCCAGAGAGATTCGGTGATTTATTTTGGGTTACACAACTGGTAAGTGACACCATACTCCAACTCAGTCCTTCCAACTCCAAATATTCTCTGCTTTTCCCACTGTGCTGCCAGTTAAAAGTGCTTCCTTTTTTTCCTAATTCAAGATGATAAAAAAGTAATTACCCACAAAGTGTGGTTACTTATTTAGCTGCTGCCAGCTACTCTAATACTTTCTGCTACCAGAGCTCAGGAAAAAAGCCTTTCTCAGCCTCAAATGCAGAAAGCTTGCTATTGAATACTCCAGAATTACACCAAAGGGTCCTTGGACAATGAGGCAAACACATCTCTACTTCCACCGCTCAGTGTGATCTGCTTTTGCTGGCTTCTGAGCCATAAGGATCACTTGTACTGTAGCACCATGTCTAGTGAATCACCAGACACCATAATGGAGCAAGTGACACTGTGCTCAGCCTGGGCTCTGAACCTACAGCATGAACTAAAGGCACTGCAGGCACAGTGCCCACCACCCACCTCCCCCATCACCCCCACCCAGGCAGCAGCCTCCATCACCTTCCTTAAAACTGCTGCACTGCTGCTCGGCCCTCAAACTCCTCCAGTGACCCATGTGCCTACCAAACACATTTTCTTTCTTCTCCAGTCCGTTCTCCTCCACACACACCTTCTGAGTATAACTTTAGCCTTTGTTATTCAGTGTGGTTCCCTAATGAACAGCCTCAGCATCACCTGCCCACTTGTTAGAAATGCAGAATGTGGGGCTCCACCCTAGACTCGGAAATTAGAATCAACACTTTAACAGAATCCCCTCTCCCCCATTAATTTATAAGAAATTAAAATTTGAGAATTTACCCTAGGAAAAAGGACAAAGCAAGTGAACCTCCTCCTGTCTGGTTGTCACCCCGTGCTGCCCTTGCGTACCAGTATTTCAGGCTCTAAGAAGGTGTTATGGCCAAGTTCAAACCCTCCAGCGACAGCTCATCTATTCCCACAGTATATCCAATTCAGCTAGGTTTCACGGTTCCGCAAAATAACCTGCTTAATATTTAGCAAAGTAGTCACACTAAAGTATGAATAGCTAATAATGCCTACAAAGAGTGGGCTCTGAGAGAATGTTACTGAACACAGTGATAGCAAGAAAGTTGTAAAGTCAGAGAAATCTGGGTTTGCATCTCAGCTCTCTCAATGATTAGCTGTGAGAGTCTCAGAAGCTTTAAAAACTCTCTGAACTTCCATTGCTGCCTCTGTAAAATAAGGACAATCCCTGCCTTACAAAGGGAGTAGACATACTGCAAAGCATCTTGCATACCTTGCCTGGCACATAGTAAGTGCTCTCTTCCTTTTGAATGAATGAGCCAGTAACATCAGAGAAAACTGAATTTCAAAATCATGTTGATGCAAATAAATATCTAGTTGGTGCTGCTCCGGCCAGTGTAGCCACACAGGGGACATTCTGGAGTAGGCAAGCATTTCTTGTGACATGGAAAATCTCATCAGCCAACCGCCACGAGCCTGGAAGTCACACACCACACCTCTCCTACCTGGTAACTTCTCCTACACTAACTTATACTTTGGAGTCCTCTGATTCAAAAGCTCTTCTCCCTTTCTCCTTGGAGAAACTGTTTAATCATCAAATAAAACGGCCAAAAGTATTAGCAGTGGTGGAAGTAATAAGTTTAAATGGCAATAAGCTCATTTTTAGCACTTAAAATATCATTTCAGCAATATCATCAATGGACAAGTTACGAACTAGAATTGTTTTTGTTATTCAGTATAACTGGTAAAATCATGCTTTAACCTGATTTTTTTTTTTTTTTTGGCCACACCGTGCAGCATGTGGGATCCCAGTTCCCCAACCAGGGATCAAATCCATGTCCCTGCATTGGAAGCACAGAGTCTTAACCACTTGACCTCCAGGGAAGTCCCTAGCCTGATTTTTAAACTGTCGGTTTGATTACTGATTATACCTGAAGGAAATGAATTTGAAAAAATCTAAGTTAAAATACATTTTTAAAGATAATCCTTAAATCAGACTGGGCATCTTATAAGTTTTTCAGAATTAATAATGCTTCATTAATTTGTTAAACAAAAGACCAAAAAAAGCACAAGACATGAATGGAAAAAAAGGTACAGTTAACTAAAATAAAACAACATTTCTGCCTAACAATAAACCAAGTTAAAAGGCAACCCATCAACTGAGAGATTTCCCAACACATACAGCCAACAAAGAAAATCAATAAGAAAAAGACAAACAAATCAATAACAAATATAAGCAAACAATATGAACAAGCAACTCCCAGAAGAGCAAACCCATTGTGCAATAAACATGAAAAGATCTGTAACCTCATTAACATCAGGGAAAATGCAAATTAACAAAGAAGCTACCACATTACACTCCTGTTATGGGCAAAAATGTTGAAGTGTGACATTACCAAGTACTGGAAAGGAAATGGCACAAAAGGAACCCCATATCCTGCCGGTAGGATTGTCTAGTAAACTCACATGACCGCTTTGGGAAGCAATTTCACCCTCGTCCAGAAGCTCGAGAATGGGCACCGGCACCACACAGGGGGGCCTCATCTCCCCTAGAGCAGCGTTTTCCAAAGTGTGATCGCTGAGCTGGAGCAGCACCACCCGGAAGCCTGTTAGAAACGCGAATTCTCCAGCCCCAGCCCCAGCCCCAGCCCAGACTTACTGCCTTACTGGGGGTGCATTCTAAAAAGCCCTCCAGGGATAGGGAGGGTGGGAGGGAGGAAGACGCAAGAGGGAATAGATATGGGAACATATGTATATATATAACTGATTCGTTTTGTTGTAAAGCAGAAACTAACACACCATTGTAAAGCAATTATACTTCAATAAAGCTGTTAAAAAAATTTTTTTTAAAAAAAGATGATATGTAAGATAAAAAATAAATAAAAAGCCCTCCAGAAGGTTCTGGTGCATGCTCGAGCTTCTCACACATTTCGTCCTTACCTGTTTCATCAGGACATTGTGTCAGAATACCAGGGACGTGGTCCTTGATACATTCTCTGGGAAGGTGGTCTGACAGACAGACCTTGGTTTACCAGGACAGCATGTCGCTGAGAGTCAAAGGACAGTGTGCAGACAATCAGATTTCCTCAAAGGCACACATTTGCACAAAGAGGTACATACAAAGACGTCTGTATACAAATAAAGCATTTAAAATAGTCTAAACAGCTGCCTGTACAAGAACAGGTACGACAGTACACTATACAGCAGTTAAAACAGACGAAGTAGATATTCATGAACCGGCAGGGATAAATCTTGAAAATATAACATGAATGAAAAAAAGCGAGCTGCAGAATGACACCTATAGGATGATACCATTTAACACTGTTAAAATCTCACCCCAAAATACTGATGCTATTTTTGAATAAATAAATTAGCATTTGTGTGAAAACATCAGGGGTTTATCTGGGAAGTACATCTACTGATCTCAAGGTAATGGTTACCTGTGGGCAAGAAATGAGAGGAATGGGATGGAGGAGGACAAAAAGAACATCAACTGTAAGATTTTGGTCTTTTTTTAACTGTCAAATATATGATAAAAAGTTAATATCTGTTAGATCTGGGTTGGGGTAAAAGATACTGCTTGCGTTATTCCGTGTATTCTTGTGCATATTTGGGGTATTTCGTAATAATTTAAAAAATTTAAAGTAGCATTTCATTATACTTGTTAATACTAGAAAACCGCATTTCTGTACAAAAAGAAATGTTTCAAAGCCACAGCCTCAAGAGGTGTAGGGCCTTTAAAAACTGAATCTTTGTGACACCTAGTGGTAGTAGTAATAGTTACAATTTAATACACAATTCAGTGTATTAATACCTGATTTCTTGGTTTAATTAAATTTCACAAAAAATTTAATACTTGTTCTTTTTGTTTCTATTTTTGTTTTCAGTGGTCTGTACTTGAATATTTTTAATGGGTATGACACTTTAGAATAAGGTTATCATCTCATATTCATTAATTATATGGCTCAGCCACTGGTCTCCTGAAAAATGTATCCATTACATCAGTTCTAGTGTCCCCCAAACAAGGGCGTCCCTGCCATCCCATTCTCTGGGTCAGTGACAGCAGCAGCAGAAGCTCTGAGCTTCTCTCTTACACCCTGCTACATACCCAGCTGCCAGACATCCTTTCCTGCCCCTGACCTACACCTCCTGCATGATCCCTCTAAGCCCTCAATTGCTCCACCATTACTCCAGGCCCCAGGCTCTTCCTACCTCCTTCATATCCACACAATCAGCTTCCAAGTTGGCTTACAGAATGTGCCATGTCTACACCTGTCTGCTTTACATCCCCCACTAAATTGTGAGTGACTTGAGAGTAGGAACCATGTCTAGCACAGATGTTCCCCATGAGAACCTAGAACAGTTCTTAGCACACAGTAGGTACACAATACATGTTACTGATGAATTTCCACTACCACAACCCAGGTCCCGACCTTCATCACCTGAAGCCCAGACTAAGACAACAGCATCCTATGGCAAAACCACCCTAAACACCACCAATTAAGCATCTGAAAACATCTCTTTGCAAAATAACACGACTTTCTCACGCCCTGTCCCTAATAAAGTTTTTCGACGTACACTTCTCATTTCCGTTCTCTCTCTCAGCCTAGACTTCTTAGCTTGGACTTTAATATGCTTCATAATCTGATCCAGATCAACTTTTCGGAACTTCCCTCCTACTTCGTCCCTGCACGGATCTGCTACTCCTCGGGCAGCCGGCAGGCATTCCTGCCTTCATTTCTCTGCTCACATTTCTCCTCCTACCCGCCCACAATCAATTCTGAACCTTTCTTCTTTGTTTTTTCTGTGTTTTGTATGTTTTGATCTCTTGCTTCCATGAAGCTCTAAGTGACTTCTGTCCATGTAAAAAGTTCATAGCACTAACTACCTGGTCCTTTGCCGCCTCCGTCATGATTTACCTTCTCGCCCGTGCCCTTGCTCACCGTGCGGGGGAGAGCTTTGCCGTGGCACTGAGCACCTCTCACACCAGTCTGTGCGCTCAGAGACCAGCTAAGTTCTCAGAGGGGAGCCAACCTAGAGAGACTTGTTGAAATGAGGTAAGTCAGGTAGAGTGGGGGGGAGGCCATTGACTGCAATTAGGATAAGCCCTTATCATCTTTAAGCTGGAGGAACCCGGCACGTGATTCTGAATAATGTGTTAAACAAGCGGGTCTCTTATAATTTGATGAGGGACTGACGACAGTGACACTAAGGTGATGAGCTAGAAAACCTATCACCGGTGGCTTCGGAACATGAGAGAAAAGAGGAGCGAGTATCAGGCTCCTTGTATTGGACAAGAAGTATGAGAACCACAAGAGGGTTGAGGAAGGCTCCCACCTTATAAACTGGGCACCTGTACAGTAATGAAGCTGCCTGTGATACTGCAGAGGTGAGGAGGGGAGAGAGTGTCTAGGAAAATAAAGTCAACTATGTTTCAGACACAGCTGTTTCTGTAACATTCTTAGCACACACAAATACATTCAGTAGTTTAAATATTTCACACAGAACTGGGCAATGAGGCCAGCTCCAGCACATTAGCTGGACAGCTCGGAACAGTGACTTTCTGAAACTTCCTTTCTCTAATACACTCAAATCCAGGCTCCTATCAACAATTCCATGAACCCTCAGTAGAGCCTTCAGCATTAAGAAGGGCTCAGTGTTAGCCCCCTTCTCTCTCCTTCACCAACTTCACACCTGACCCCTTTCCACCCACTCACAAGCCCACTTCTATCTTGCCCCGATTCTGACAGTGTGTGTTTAGGCTGGACAATGGGCATTGGTCCTGCTCCTGATTTATAGTCAAGCTCCGTGGTAAACACTGACTCCTTGGCTGGGCCAAATCTTTGCAAAATACTCTACCACGAGCTGTGCTGTTTGCTCTCTCCTCTCCTACCTTGCCTCCCTGCCCCCATCTCCCTCCCACTATTGCTCTGTTCCTGGCCGGGAATTTGCTTTGAACAAGGCCACTCACCTCTTGCCCTAGAGCCGCCATGCGGTCATCCAGCTGACAGTGGGCCTGGAAGCCGCACACTCCAGTGCTGCTCTTGCTGGACTCCAGACCCCACGGTCTTGTGACAGTCTACCAACCCTCAGCTCTAGGGCATCGCCATTAGCCCCTGACTGCTCTACCTCTGAGTTTGTTACGGGCTACTGGAGAACATGATTTAAGAGCTCTGATGAGGTCTCTACTTACCTAGCCCAGTACCCAGCATGTAATAACGTGGTAGTAGTAACAACTTCACTACTTGAGTGCCTACTAAATTCTAGTCACTGCTACAAAAGCTCTACATGAATTAAGTCATTTAATTCATTTAAGTTTAGGGCCCACAGAGCTGTCCAACAATTATTTCATTCATCCATTCCGCCAGCAGATGTTTTAAAATTCATTCTCACTCAAGCACCTGACCAACATCTGCCCTTCTCTCCTTCTTTACCAAGAGGATCAGAGGTATATGTTGCAAATTCTGCAATGCACCACTGTCCCAAATTTCATCCCCTTCCCTCAAAATCTCTCTCTCTATATATTTCCCACCCCGGATGAGAGAAAAGAGTAATTCCCAAAGTGCTTTCCTCCCTCTGTGACTTTGTTCCACACCCAGTTCTTCTGGAACCCTGCTCTAACCCTCCTGAACCACAGTTTTAGCCTCTCTCTCTCAACTCCCCAATGTTCCTATCACCAAAACCACAAACAAAACCTCATTTCTCCCCACAAAAAGAATTCCTTCTCAACCTTGCAAAATCCTCAAGCCACTTCCTCTTCATCACCAAATTTCTCCAAAGAATAGCTTTACAATCTTTCCCTTCTTTACCAAAATTCACGCCTTAACCACATGATCTGAATTTCACCTCCACAGCCTTAATGAAAACTGTAAAAAGTCCTCAAAAGCCATCACGAGTCTTCCTACACATCACTGCCGTGTCGCAAGCCCAGACCTTTGAGGCTGGCGCCCAGGCCTCCATAATCTGGCCCCTAACTGTCCCTCTAGCCCTCTCTTTGGCTAGTTTTCTTCACATCCCCATGGGTTTCACGTGTTCAAAACTTACCTCTCCTTTAAGGTTTTTTCCAAGGTTCTCCCTTTCATAAACCTTGCTCAAATCATACTCTCCTCTAAATCCTTAGCTCCTATTTGTGACAATTAATAGTTCTTCATACACACTGCCTCAAATTATATGTGCACACAAGTTATGCTTTTCAACCACACAAAAGCACCGTAAGGGCAAACGTCATGCCTTATTCTTATTTCCCACAGTAATTAGCAGGGATAGGACTGGGACAAGGCAAACGGAGCGCCTACGGGGCAAAATTTGAGGCAGTCACTCAGGTTCCTATAATTACAGAGTCAGCACTTAAACTTTTACCGCATTTGCCTCATCCTGGCCCAGCCCTGTAACTAGTGACGTCTCTCTGACGCAGACTGAGAATAAATGAATCTAAACCAATGAATCAATAAGGTGATAGTGTAAGTACTTTGGGTGATGACTACCCATCTTTGTTGGGAATGAGATTGGAGATGATAGGCATATAGTGCAATCACAAGCAGTGAGGCAGGAAAAGTCTGCTGAGGAGTCTCTAGGAATATAAGTACTACCACCCAGGAAGACTCTCCCCACTTCTCACACAAGATACTGTTGTGTCTGAATAGAACACCTGGATCTATTTACTGCAGCCATGCAAGGAGCGACCCGAGGACGAAACCAACAGAAGAGAAAGATGGAGCCAAGAGGGGGCAGCTAGAGCCCTGATCTGTCATGTTTGTGACCTGCCCATTCTCTGCACTTCTCGTAGGAGACATTAAGTCATTTGATCTATAAAGCCAGTTGAGTCTGGGTTTTTTAGTTAGTTCAGCCAAAATAAGACTAATACAGTATAATCTCCCAGAAGAGAATGCTGTGGCAGACGAGGAGGACGGGCTATTTCTGCACCCTCCTCTCTTGCTCCTCCCAAGAGAAGGATGAGTTGGTCTGGGGTAAAGGTCCTGGGCTCAACCGAGCCTTTGAGCTCTTGCCCCTGAATGTCTCAGCAAGCAGAACCGACCACGGACCCTCCATGCTTCCATCTCCCCTCTGAGAAGCAGAGCAGACCGGGCTCTCCACCTGACACAGAGAGAACTGCAGCTCCCCGAATGCTTTTCCTGAGACTAGCCAGCAGCAATAAAATACTCACTTTGGGCCCAGTGTCCAAAGTGCACTCTCTGTGGAAGTTTTAACGTTTGTAAAGTTGATACTTCGACTCGCATTTGGCCCTTTATGCCTGGTTCCAAACAGGATAAGAGATATAAGTCATTAGGTACCTCCAGGACCCCCGAAGTTCTTCTCAGAAAATAATCACATTAAACTTCATGAAATTAGGAAAGTTGAGTATAGCAAAGGAATAGTTTTCCATGAGAAAAAGTCTATAGGGTTTGATCTTTGGCTTTAAGCCAGGATGGTCTAAAAGGGATAGGACTTACACGTGAAACAATTAAAACCAGGACAAAATACATGAAACAATACTTGTCAAGACAGTGAGCATAAGGCAACAAGGGACAGTAACCCCTGGGAAATGAGAAACAATTAAAGTGTCCCCTACAATTGCCCCAATGTAATTCCTTGAGAGTGATGCCCAGCTACAGTGCCGGGAGGCGGAATGTATACGAAGCCTGGTGGTCTCCCCGACGTAAGGAGAAGGAGCTGAGAGCACAGAGGTACCTACAGAGGGTCCTCCTCGAGTCTTCAGCTGAGTGATAAATGCATGTGTATGAGGAAATGACACAAAGCTAAGGAAAGAACCCCCTGAAGTGATTAGAGGGCATTACCATGGCTCAAAGAGAGCCAGGAAAAATATCTCTTCCTGTCAATCACACATCAATAAAGTGGTTTTACTATATGAGAAAAGAATCTGAAAAAGAATGAATACATGTATATGTAAAACTGAATCATTTTGCTGTATACCTGAAACGAACACATTATAAATCAACTCTACTCCTATAAAATTAAATAAATAAAATAATTTTTAAAAAATAATAGATTTCCATTGGAAAAATAAAGTGGTTTTAAAAATACAATAAAATAGGGCTTCCCTGGTGGCGCAGTGGTTAAGAATCTGCCTGCCAATGCAGGGGACAGGGGTTCAAGCCCTGGTCCGGGAAGATCCCGCATGCCACAGAGCAACTAACCCTGTGGGCCACAACTACTGAGCCTGCACTCTAGAGCCCGCGAGCCACAACTACTGAAGCTCACGTGCCACAACTACTGAAGCCTGCGTGCCTAGAACCCATGCTCCGCAATAAGAGAAGCTACCTCAACGAGAAGCCCACGCACCGCAAGGAAGAGTGGCCCCTGCTCACCGCTACTAGAGAAAGCCTGCGCGCAGCAACAAAGACCCAACTCAGCCAAAAATAAATTTATTAAAAAAATAAAAATACAATAAAATAATTTATCTTCCCACAGCCAAAGTGGAAATTCTCATAATTCACTCAGCATTGGATAGCATACACCCAGAGATGGTTGCCTTAATTGTAGGGCAAAATTAGCCCTAGACTGAATGCTCCCTTAGTCCCACCTAACAAAGCTTCTTAAAACTAAGATCAGAAAAGAAATCAAACTATTTCCAAGTAACTTAATTGCACCTAGGAACAAAACTCGAAAATATTTATTATAGGAATAAAAATACCCAACATTTAAGAAGATAAAATTCGTATCTAATCAAAAATTACCAGGCATAGAAAAAAGTAGAGAAAAACAAATGACCTATAATGAGAAAAAAGCTCTACCTCAGAAATAATACAATGACAGAATTAGTAACCAAAGACATTAAAGCAGTCACTCTAATTGTCTTCTATGTTTTAGAAGCTAGAGGAAAGAATGAACATATTAAGTAGAGGATGGATGACATTTAAAAAAAATAATATAAATGTTAAATACACCAGACAAGATTAACAGCAGATTTGACATAGCAGAAAAAAAAAAAAAGTTAAGTTTACTTGAAGATACAGCAAGAGAAACTTTCGAAAATGAAACACAGAGAGAAAAAAAATAAAAAGAAAGGAATTAAAGCATCAGTGAGAGCTCAGTTCACCCAATGGAGAGAAGATAGTGAAAAAATACTTGAAGAAATAATGATTAAATTTTTTTTCAAATTTGATAAAAACCTATAAGCCAAGGAACTCAAACCTAAGGCATATAAAACATGAAGGAAACTACACCAAGGCACACTATAATCCAATTGTTCAAAACCAGTGATAAAGATAAGATATTAAAATCAGAGGAAACAGACATATTACATAGGAACAGTTAAGGATGATATTTCTTATCAAAAACAATGCAAATGAGAAGACAGCAAGGAATCATCTTTAAAATACTGGAAGAGAGGGGCTTCCCTGGTGGCGCAGTGGTTGAGAGTCCGCCTGCCGATGCAGGGGACACAGGTTCGTGCCCCGGTCCGGGAAGATCCCACATGCCCCGGAGCGGCTGGGCCCGTGAGCCATGGCCGCTGGGCCTGCGCGTCCAGAGTCTGTGCTCCGCAACGGGAGAGGCCACAGCAGTGAGAGGCCCACGTACAAAAAAATACTGGAAGAGAAAAAACTGTCAACCTACAGTTCTATAAGCAGTGGAAAACTCCTTCAAAAACAAAGGTAAAAATCCAGAAAATATATTTATATACAAAATTCAAAAACTACACAAAATTCAAAGACTTGTGTCTTATATCATTACATGATAGATGATTACAGATTTCATTTAATGTTAGCAAGAAATGTACCATTTGGCCTTATCTCACTAGGATGCAGAAGAATAAAAATAAATAATTAAAAAATGAAGGTAAAATAATGTCAGCAGAAATGGTAGAATAAGGATCTCCAAAAATCCTCTCCTCCATAAAAGCAATGATAGTAATGGTGCAAACTGTCAATATCGACTTTTTCCGAACTCTTAAAATTAACCAAAGGCTTGAAACAATCCAGGGAATATTTATTCAAGAAAAACAGCTGAATCTCAAGAACAGCATTAGCTTTGTGGCTATTTACTTTTCTCTATTCCCATTCCCCTACTCCCATGTCTATGGTAGCCTTGAAAACCAACAGAGCTTTCATGTTGAAACCATGATGAAAACCAGTGAGCTGCTAGCCAATAAAAAAGTCAGAATCAGGATGGAACTCTTCTAAAGCCCAATTCCCAGAAAACAGTCATTATTTGACTTGTCTGGAAGTTCCATGGAAACTCCCACTTGAAAAACTATATTTGACATGACTCAGAGTTCACCCATTGCAACCAGCCTTTTACCCGGGGGTGTTGTCAACAAAAATCAGCATCAACTTTTTGTTTTTGTTTTTTTGTGGTACGCGGGCCTCTCACTGTTGTGGCCTCTCCCGTTGCAGAGCACAGGCTCCAGACGCGCAGGCTCAGTGGCCATGGCTCACGGGCCCAGCCACTCCACGGCATGTGGGATCTTCCCGAACTGGGGCACGAACCCGTGTCCCCTGCATCGGCAGGCGGACTCTCAACCACTGCGCCACCAAGGAAGCCCAGCATCAACCTTTTAACATCATGTCTGACTGATACAGTGATAACAGCTGGGACAAAGAACAAGATGACCAAAAACTTAAGTGGAAAAGCTTGAGAATAAGATTCCATAAGGGGATTTCAAAATCTCTGGCATATTGCTAGGAATTGAGAAGGCCACACCTATTTGCAGGGTTGTACACATGCCTAAGGCTATGTGCACAGTTGAGAAAGACCCAAGAAGACCCTAGGCTCTCATCTCTGGCTGAACTGGAGGCCTCAACACAATCAGAAAGTGAAGGTTAAAGCAGAGTTGTAAACTGTTGGGCTGGCCAAAAAGTTCATTTGGGTTTTTCTGTAACATCTTATGGAAAACCCAAATGAACTTTTTGCTCAACCCAATACATGCCTCAGCATTGAATGTATGCCACCAACAAAGTCTGGAAGACTTATTGGTTCCAGACATCTAAGGAAATCTCTGTCAGATCACTGGCTGACCACTAAGCAATCCAAGCAGACTTCAATGACCACATGTGATAAAACACGCAGACATTACAAAGTTCAGAAAAGGTACTAAACAAACAAATAGGAACAAGAAGAACAAATAGCAATAATAAGAAATCCTGGGAAGGGGGACAAAATCTGTTTTCCAGGATTGCCAATATATATATTTTAAAATATCCAGTTTTCAGAAACTTATAAGGCATGCAAAGATACAAGAAAGTATGGCCCACATTCAGGAAAAGAAAGGACTATTAGAAATTGTCCCTGAGGTAATGTAAATTGATACAGCCACTATGGAAAACTTAAAAACCTGAAATAGAACTACCATATGACCCAGCAATCCCACTACTGGGCATATACCCAGAGAACACAATAATTCAAAGAAAACACATGCATCTCAATGTTCATAGCAACGCTATTTACAATAGCCAGGACATGGAAACAACCTAAATGTCCACCGACAGAGGAGTGGATAAAGAAGATGTGGTATATATATAGAATGGAATATGACTCAGCCATAAAAAGGAATGAAATTTGGTGATTTTGTAGAGACATGGATGGACCTAGAGAGTGTCATACAGAGTGAAGTAAGTCAGAAAGAGAAAAGTAAATATTGTAATAATAACGCATATATGTGGAATCTAGAAAAATGGTATAGGTGATCTTAGTTGCAAAGCAGAAATAGAGACGCCAATGTAGAGAACAAATGTATGGATACCAAGAGGAAAAGGGGTGGGGTAGGAGGAACTGGGAGACTGGGATTGACACATATACATTATTGATACTATGTATAAAATGGACAACTGATGGGAACATGCTGTATAGCACAAGGAACTCATCTAGTGCACTGTGGTAACCTAAATGGGAGGTAAGTCCAGAAGGGAGGGGATATCTGTACGTGTCTGGCTGATTCATTATGTTGTGCAGTGGAGGCTAACAGAACACTGTAAGGCAACCACACTCCAATAAAAATTAATTTTTAAAAAAAAGGAAGAAATTGTTCCTGAGGAACGCCAAGCATGGGGCTTATTAGACAAAGACCTTAAATCAACTATTTTAAATATGTGCAAAGAGTTAAAATAAACCATTCATAAAACTAAAGAAAACAAATAGAAATTCTGGATTTGAAAAATACAATGACTAGAATGAAAAATTCAAGAGAGGAACTCAACAGCAGATTTGAGCTGGCAGAAGAATAAATCAATGATTATGAAGATATGTCAATTGACATTATTCACTCAGACACAGAAACAAAAAATATAGATAAAATAACAAAGCCTAAGAGGCAAATAGGACACCATCAAGTATACCAACATGTGCATAATGGAGGTGCAGAAGGAAAGAGAGACAGAAGCTAAAAAAGTCTTTGAGGAAATAATGGCCCCAAGCTTCCCAAATTTTATGGAAAACATTAATCTACATATCCAAGAAGTTCAATGAACTCCAGGTAAGATAAATTCAAAGAGATGCACACTGAGAGAAATCATAGTCAATCTATCCAAAGACCAAGAGTGAATCCTGGGAGCAGCAATAGAGAAGCAACTCATCACATACAAGGGATCCTCAATGAGATTAACAGCTAATTCCTCATCAGAAACCTTGGAGGCTAGAAGGCAGTGGGGATGACATATTCAAAGTGCTGAAAGAAAATGCTGATAATCAATAATTCTATGTCCAGCAAAACCATCCTTCAGAAATGAATAAGAGGGAAGGGTAAGCTGGGACGAAGTGAGAGAGTGGCATGGACATATATACACTACCAAATGTAAAACAGATAGCTAGTGGGAAGCAGCCGCATAGCACAGGGAGATCAGCTCAGGGCTTTGTGACCACCTAGAGGGGTGGGATAGGGAGGGTGGGAGGGAGACACAGGAAGGAGGAAATATGGGGATATAGTATATGTATAGCTGATTCACTTTGTTATAAAGCAGAAACTAACACACCACTGTAAAGCAATTATACTCCAATAAAGATGTTAATAAATAAATAAATAAATAAATAAATAAATAAATAAATAAATAAATAAATAAATAAATGTTAGGCAGACCAAAAGAAATGAGAGATTAAGACATTCCCAGGTAAACAAAGCTGACAGAATTCATTGCTAGCAGACTTGCTCTGCAAGAAATGCTAAAGAGAATTCTTCAGGCAGAAATGAAAGGATACTAGACAGTTATTTGAATTCCGTGAAGAAATAAAGAGCACTGATCAACATAATTATGTAGGTAAATATAAAAGACAATATAAATGTATTTTTGTTTGTAACATTTTTTCTCCTATATTATTTAAAAGCAACAATTATAAATCTGTGTTAATGGGTATACAAATTATAAGATGTTATTTCGACGACAATAATAGCACAAAAGAGGAGTGAGGGAACAGAGCTATCTAGCAGCAAAGTTTCTGTAAATAAATAAAATTAAGTAGGTATTATTTTAAAGCAGAGTGTTATATATTAACATATTTCTTGGAAAGAACAGTCTCTTCAATAAATGGTGCTGGGAAAACTGGATAGCCACATGCAAAAGAATGAAACTGGACCACTATCTTACACCACTCACAAAAATTAACTCAAAATTGATCAAAGAACATAAGACCTGAGGCCATAAAACTCCTAGAACAAGGTGGTAAGCTCCTTGACATCTGACTTGGCGATTATTTTTTTAATTTGACACCAAAGCAAAGGCAACAAGAGCAAAAATAAACGAGTGGGACTACATCAAACTAAAAAGCTTCTGCACAGCAAAAGAAACCGTCAACAAAATGAAAAGGCAACCTACCAAATGGGAGAAAATATCTGAAAGTCATATATCTGATAAGAACTCATACAACTCAATGGCAAAAAACAGTAATTAAAAAATGGGCAGGGGCTCCAAATAGACATTTTTTCAAAGAAGACATAGAGATGGCCAACATGAAAAGGTGCTCAACATGACTGACCATCAGGGAATGCAAATAAAAACCACAATGAGGTATCACTTCACACCCATTAGAACGGCTTTTATCAAAAACACAAGAAATAACAAGTATTGGTGAGGATGTGGAGAAAAGTGGTCCTCAGTGCACTATTTTTGAGAATGTAAATTGGTGCAGCCGCTATGGAAAACAGTATGAGGTTCCTCAAAAAATAAAATAAAACTACATGATCCACTTTTGGGTATTTTTCAAAGAAAATGAAAACATAACTCAAAAAGATATACACACTCCATAAAGGATTATAAGGGAATACTATAAATAATTGTATATTAACTGTATGCCAATTAGATAACCTGGATGAAATGGACAGACTCCTAGAAAGGCAAACTATAAAAACTGTCTCAAGAAGAAATAGAAATAGAAATCCTGGAAAAGTACAGGCCTAGATGGCTTCATGGGTGAATTATACCAATTTTTAAAAATTCTACCAATTAAAGAATAATAAATATCAATCCTTCATAAACTCTTTCAAAAACAAAAGAGACAGGAACACTTCCCAGCCTATTCTATGAAACTAGTATTAACCTGATACCAAAGCCAGACAAAGACATCACAAAAAAACTACAGACCAGAATCTGTTTTGAATATGGATGCAAATATCCTCAACAAGTTACTAGTGAATTGACTCTAGAACCACATAAAAAAGATCATACCATGATAAGAACACTTAACAAATCATGAATACAGAGGAACTTTCTCAACTGGATAAAAAAATGTATGAAATACCCCAGTAACATCATACTTAATGGTGAAAGATGGAAAGCTTTTTCCCTAAGATCAGGAACAAGACAAGGATTCCTGTTTTCAACACTTCTATTCAACATTATACTGAAAGTTCTGGCCAGGGCAATTAGAGGGGATAAAAAAGAGTAAAAAGGTTCCCAAATTGGAAGAAGTAAAATTATCTCTCTTTGCAAATCACATGATCTTGTGTTTAGAAAATTCTAAGGAATCACAAAAAGAAAAAACTACTAAAGCTAATAAATGAATTCAACGATAGACCAACAAACAAAACCAGTCATATTTCAATACACAAGCAATGAACAATGTAAAAGGGAAATTAAGAAAATGATTCCATTTATAATAGCATTAAAAAATAATTAGGAATAAATTTAACTAAGGAGGGGCAAGACTTGTACACTGAAAACTACAAAACATTGTTGACAGAAATGAAGAAAACTTAAATAAACAGAAAAACATTTCACATTCATGAATTAGAAGACTTAACATTGTTAAGAAGGCAATACACCCCAAACCTATCTAAGGAGTCAGTGAAATCCCCATCAAAATCCCAATGTCCTCTCTTGCAGAAATGAAAAAGCCAATCCTAAAATTCATATGTAATTGCAAGGGGGCCTAACAGCCAAAACAATGTTGAAAAAGAATAAAGTTGGAGGAAGCACACTTCCCAGTTTCAAAACTTACAAAAATTACAAAGCTACAGTAGTCAAAAGAGGGTAGTACTGGCATAAAAATAGTAATATAGATCAATTGAATGGAACAGACATTCCAGAGGTAAACCCATACATTATGGTGAACTGATTTCAACAGAGTGCCAAGACCATTCAATGGAGTAACAACAGTCTCTTCAACAAAAGATGCTGGGATAACTGAATAGGCAAATGCAAAAGAAGAAAGTCAGACCCTTACCTCATATCATATATAAAAATTGACTCAAAACAGACCAAAGACCCAAATAAAAGCTAAAATTAAAAGAAACTATAGAAGTAAATCTTTATGGCCTTGGATTTGGCAATGACTTCTTACATATGACACCAAAAGCACAAGTAACAAAAGAAAAACATAGATGAACTGGACTTCGTGAAAATGAAAATCATTTGGGCATCAAAGGACACTATCAAGAGAGTGAAATGACAAATCACAGAATGGGAGAAAATATTTGCAAATCATATAAACGGCAAGGGTCCAGAATCCAGAGTATATATTAAAAAAACCCAAAACATTAAAACTCAACAACAAAATGACAAACAACCAAATTTAAAAATAGGCAAAGGACCTGAATGAACATTTCTCCAAAGAAGATGTACATATGACCAACAAGCACATGTAAACATGCTTAAAGTCGTTAGTCATTAGGGAAATGTAAACCAAACCACAATGACATACTACTTCACACCCATTAGGATGGCCACAAAAAAAGAAAAAGAAATGGAAAGGACTTCCCTGGTGGTGCAATGGTTAAGAATCCACCTGCCAGTGCAGGGGACATGGGTTCAATCCCCGGTCCGGGAAGATCCCACATGCCATGAAGCAACTAAGCCCGTGTGCCATAACTACTGTGCCTGCACTCTAGAGCCCATGCGCCACAACTACTGAAGCCCACGCACCCTAGAGCCCATGCACCGCAACTACTGAGCCCACACACCTCAACTACTGAAGCCTGTGCGCCACAACTACTGAGCCTGCATGCTGCAACTACTGAAGCCTGCATGCCTAGAGCTCATGCTCCATGACAAGAAGCCACCGCAACGAGAAGCTCACACACCGCAACAAAGAGTAGCCGCAACTAGAGAAAGCCTGTGCGCAGCAGTGAAGACCCAACGCAGCCAAAAAAAGAAAATGGAAAACACCAAGTGTGGGTGAGGGTGATACATTGTTGGTACGAATGTAAAATGGTGAGCTACTGTGGAAAATAGTTTGGCAGTTCCTCAAAAACTTCAACATAGAATTTACTGTACGACTCACTCCCAGGTATATACTCCAAAGAACTGAAAACGTATGTCCACATAAAAGTTTGTGTACACATGTTCACAGCAGCATTATTCACAACAGCCAAAAGGTAGAAACCACCCAAGTGTCCATGAATTGAAGAATGGATAAGTGTGGTATATCAATACAATAAACGATTATTCAGCAACAAAAAAAGTACTGATACATGCTACAACTTAGATGAACTTTGAAATCATTATGGAAGTGACAGAACCCAGGCCATATATTATGATTCCATTTATTTGAAATTTCCGGAACAGGTAAATTCATAGACAGAAATCTGATTAGTGGTTGCCAGGGGCTGGGAGGAGGGGGAAATGGGGAGTAACTGCTTAATGTGTGTGGAGTCTGCATCTGGGATGATAAAGGAGTCCTGGAACTAGATAGTGGTGATGGCTGACTGTACTTAATACCACTAAATTGTACACTTTAAAATGGTTAAAATGGTAAATTTTATGTTATGCGTGTTTTACCACAGTAAGAAATAAAACATATACTTAAAAAGTCTAATTCTCTATGAACATTGATCTATACAAATATAATTGCTTCAGGTCTTTTTTTAAATTATTGCTTTCAATTTTCTTGCCCCTACCCAGAAGCCGTATAGGGAAGTGACAAAATACTGCCGCTGTGACTTTGGGGCCCAACAAAGGCTAAGTCCAGGTCAGCCCTGTCACTTACCAACTGTATAAAATGAGACAAACTCCTCTCTTTGTGCCTCAGTTTCTTCATCTGTAGAATAGGGAATAATATCAATTATTCAAGGTCCTGAATAATGACAATACTGTAAATAAGGAATAAAGGAGCTCCCACTTACCAAGGTTATGACAATAAAAAATATTTGTAATAGAATGAAAAACACTAAATGAATGAAATACCATGAGTCCATAATGACAATCAATTAAAAGAAAGCCAGAAAAGAAAAACTGTCACTATTCATAATTACTTCATAACTCCTTACTTTTAACATTAGTAATTAAGGGAAAAGAAACATTTGTTTTTCAGGAGGAATTACATTTTAGAGTAACCCAGTAATTCCCAATGATTAAGAAAAGCTTTTCAGAAAAATGCTAGACATAAAAGTAAAATGAATACAGAATTAACAAAGTGCATTTCACAAATTCCGATGCAAATTTTGATGTGGGTAAAAATTAGCAAATGGTATTAAAATAATTAGAACTGGATGGTCATATTGTCACACAAATTACTCTGGAGTTGCAAGGGGAGCCACAAAAGCTTGGAAAGCACAGACTGTCATCACCCTAACCCAGTGGTTAATCTTAGCTTTACTCATAGTGGGTCAGATACTGTGTCTTCTGATGTACAATAATACAGAAAAACTAGATTAGTGGTTGCCTAGAGTTTAGAGGGAAGGACGGGGGGTGGTGGCCACTTAAGAGTATGGAGTTTCTTCTTGTGACAAAAATGTTCTAAAACTGATGTGGTGATGGTTGCACAAATCTGTGAATGTACTAAAAACCAATGAATAGTAAACTTTAAACGGGTGGTTGTGTGTGTGTGAACTTTATCTCAATAAAGCTGTTACCATCCCCCCAAAATCATATACAGCTATATCCAGAATAAAGTATTTTCAATCCAAACAAAATTAAAAATATAGCATCTACAGAGAAGAAAATGGGATTGGAGAAAAATTAGGTACCCAAAAGTATCAAACACAAAGAATAGAGAGTCTAAAGAAAAAAACACACTAGAGAAAAAAAGTACTGAAAAGTATCTCCTCCGTTTTAGCTGAGAATAAACATTTACATAGTATCACTAATGTGTGGCACAGTGACCACAAAAGTTCCATAGCAGTTAAAAATGTTGAGAAATTACTGCTCTAGCACCATAATATTAAACTACCAAAATTTTAATCAAAGTGTAGTTTTCAAATTGTTGTATCTCAGAAGTTAACATATAACTTCAGCCTTGACTTTGGCTGAACAGTGAGATTAATACTCCGTCATTCAGGCTTCCCTGGTGACGCAGTGGTTGAGAATCTGCCTGCTAATGCAGGGGACACGGGTTCGAGCCCTGGTCTGGGAGGATCCCACATGCCGCGGAGCAACTAGGCCCGTGAGCCACAACTACTGAGCCTGTGCGTCTGGAGCCTGTTTTCCGCAACAAGAGGGGCCCGCGCACCGCGATGAAGAGTGGCCCCCGCTTGCCACAACTAGAGAAAGTCCTCGCACAGAAACGAAGACCCAACACAGCAAAAATAATTAATTAATAAACGTGTCCCCTGCATTGGCAGGCAAAAAAAAAAAAAAAAAAAAAGAAGCAGACTCACAGATACAGAGGACAAACTCGTTCTACCAGTGGGGAGAGGCAATATAGGGGTAGGGGATTTTTTTTAAAAGGGTTATTATGGGATTATACAAAATAATTTGTGTGAAACTTTTGAAAATTGTAAAGCACTACAGAATTTAAAGAATCCTTCATTCAATAAAAAATACATTAAAAAATGTCTATTCAGTGCACCTGTATTTTGATGGTTTGTTCTGTCTCACCTTTTGCAGTGAGAAATGTAGTTTAACTACCTACGTTTAGATCCTTTAGGTCTCTCCATTCTTTCATCCATTTCCTCCTCCCCTTCTGTTACCCTTGCCTTCCACAAGGACCAGATCCACAGGGAAATCCAGAATACCTCAGCCAAGACCAGGATGTCACCCAGCTACAGAAAAGCCCGCCAGAACAGGAGCCATCCCACCCCGTCGTTTGGGTGGGTCTAAAATAAGTCTTGCTGCCAATGGCCAAAAACGCTAAGGCCTAGATCCAGACTCAGCAGACTGCCCGAAAACAACAGGCTTGCCCCAGTCCCAGCAGGCAGTGGGCATCTGCTCTATCTGTGAGTCATCTCCTTGGGGGCATAGGAGCCTCTTCCCAGGCACCCTGATCACCAGCTAAATCCTCATGAGCGCTCTCTCTCCAGACAGAGGTTGAACATGTTTCACCTCCTTTCTTACCCCATTCCACCTCCTCACTCTTATGCCCAGTTCTGGCTGGGAGCTCTTCATACAAGACTACCCTCTGCCCAGAATCACAATGCTTCAAGAGTGACTAACACTCTGAGTGTTGGCTAACACTCAGAGACTCTTGCTGTCAAATCCCAGAGCCAGACTGCATCCTTCACAGACCAGCATGGGCTGTGCTGAGCCCAAGATGCCCTCTGAGCCTTCCCTTCCACACCTAGCCCTCCACAATGGTACCACATAGGCTGAGACTGAGGCCTTGAAGGACACTCTCTTGCTGCCTTTGACACTCCTACCTGGGTGAAGTGAATGCAGGGCATCCATGTGGGGGGCACAGTGCCTGGTAGACTGACTGACACATAAGTCATCTCTCCAGGGCACCTGAGACTTTTTTCTCAAAAATGTACAGAACTGGAGAGGAGTCAAGATGGCGGTATGGGAAGACACGGAGTTAGCGTCTCTCCTCAACTAGGGTGACTGCCGGCTGCTGGTGGGGAACTCTGAATCCCAAGGAGACAGGAGGAAGCCCAGAGTGAACCGGTAGGACACAGGGGAACCCAGGGGGGAGGAGAAGTAGACGCCAGACAAGATCAGCACCCCTGAGATCAGGGGAGATCAGGAGAGGCAGGCGGGAGGGCCTCTCCGGGAAGAGCAGGAAAGGAGCAGAGGGCGATTGCCTGGCCACTCAGGCCTGGGAGTCTGCTGAGCTCCCAAGCTGCTTCCCCCACCTCCAAAGCCCCCTCCAGGCCGCATGGGTCCTGGGGGCATAGGAGGGAGGCCAGGGAGATCAGGAGAGGCAGGCAGGAAGGGCCCTCAGGAGGAGTGGGAGAGGAGCAGAGGGCCACTGCCTTGCCCACTTGGGCCCAGGGAGTCTGCTGAGCTCCCAGGCCAATCCCCCGCCCTCCAAACACCCCTCCAGGCTACATGGGTCCTTGGGGGCATAGGACTGAGGTGGGGAGACCAGGAGAGGCAGGCAGGAGGGGCCCTCTGGGAGGAGCAGGAGAGGAGCAGAGAGCGACTGCCCCACCCACTCAGGCATGGAGAGCCTAAGGAGATCCCAGGCCAGTCCCCAGCCCTCCAAGGCCTCCCTCCCCCCCC
>NW_020172724.1:2743585-2765299 GCF_003031525.2 Neophocaena asiaeorientalis asiaeorientalis
AGAATACACTGTCTTCTCAAGTGCACATGGAACATTCTCCAGGAGAGATCACATCTTGGGTCACAAATCAAGCCTCGGAAAATTTAAGAAAACTGAAACTGTAACAAGCATCCTTTCTGACCACGACACTATGAGACTGGAAATCAATTACAGGGAGAAAAAACTGTAAAAAACAAAAATACGTGGAGGCTAAATAGTGTGCTACTAAATAACCAAGACATCACTGAAGAAATCAAAGAAGAAATTAAAAACTACACAGAAACAAATGACAATGAAAACACGACAACCCAAAAACTATGGGAAAAAAGAAATAAAAGGAATACAAACTGGAAAAGAAGAAGTAAAACCGTCACTATTTCCTGGTGACATGATACTATACATAGAAAATCTTAAAGATGCTACCAGAAAACTACTAGAACTAATCAATGAATTTGGTAAGGCTGCAGGATACAAAATTAATGCACAGAAATCTCTTGCATTCCTGTACACCAACGAAAAATCAGAAAGAGAAATTAAGGAAACACTCCCATATACCATTGTAACAAAATGAATAAAATACCTAGGAATAAACCAGCCTAAGGAGGCCAAAGACTTGTACTCAGAAAAGTATAAAACACTGATGAAAGAAATCAAAGATGACATAAACAGACGGAGAGATATACCATGTTCTTGGATTGGAAGAATCAATATTGTGAAAATGACTATACTGCCAAAAGCAATCTACAGATTCAATGCAATCCCTATCAAACTACCAATGGCATTCTTCACAGATCTAAAACAAAAAAACTTACAATTCGTATGGAAACACGAAAGACACCGAATAGTCAAAGCAATCTTGAGAAAGAAAAACGGAGTTGAAGGAATCAGGCTCCCTGACTTCAAACTATACCACAAAGCTACAGTAATCAAAACAGTATGGTACTGGCACAAAAACAGAAATATAGATCAACAGTACAGGATAGAATGCCCAGAGATAAACCCATGTACATATGGGCACCTAATTTATGACAAAGGAGCAAGAACATAAAATGGAGAAAAGACAACCTCTTCAATAATTAGTGTTGGGAAAACTGGACAGCTACATGTAAAAGAATGAAATTAGAACACTACCTAACACCATATACAAAAATAAACTCAAAATGGATTAGAGACCTAAATGTAAGACCAGACACTATAAAACTCTTGGAGGAAAACAAAGGAAAAATCACTCTTTGACTTAAACCACAGCAAGATTTTTTTGACCCACCTCCTAGAGTAACACATAAAAACAAAAATAAACAAATGGCACTTAATTAAACTTAAAAGCTTTTGCACAGCAAATGAAGCCATAAACAAGACAAAAAGACAACCCTCAGAATGGGAGAAAATATTTGCAAATGCAACAACAAAGGATTAATCTCTAAAATATACAAACAGCTCATGGAGCTCAATATCAAAAACAAACAATCCAGTTAAAAAATGGGCGGAAGACCTAAATAGACATTTCACCAAGGAAGACATACAGATGGCCAAGAGGCACATGAAAAGATGCTCAACATCACTATTAGAGAAATGCAAATCAAAACTACAATGAGGCATCACTTCACACTGGTCAGAATGGCCATTATCAAAAAAGCTAGAAACAACAAATGCTGGAAAGGGTGTGGTGAAAAGGGAAACCTCCTGCACTGTTGGTGGGGATGTAAATTGATACAACCACTATGGAAAACTGTATGGAGGTTCCTTAAAAAACTAAAAATAGAACTACCATACGACCCAGCAATCCCACTACTGGGCATATACCCTGAGAAAACCATAACTCAAAAAGGGACATGCACCACAATGTTCATTGCAGCAATATTTACAATAGCCAGGTCATGAAAGCAACCTAAATCCCTATCGACTGATGAATGGATAAAGAAGATGTGGCACATATATACAGTGGAATATTACTCAGCCATAAAAAGAAACGAAATTGAGTTATTTGTAGTGAGGTGGATGGACACAGAGTCTGTCATACAGAGGGAAGTAAGTCAGAAAGAGAAAACCAAATACCGTATGCTAATGCATATATATGGAATATATTTTAAAAAAGGTACTGATGAACCTAGTTGCAGGGCAGGACTAAAGATGTAGACGTAGAGAATGTACTTGAGGACATGGGGTGTGAGGGCGTAGCTGGGGCGAAGTGAGAGTAGCATCAACATATATACACTACTGAATGTAAAATAATTGGCTGGTGGGAAGCAGCAGCATAGTACAGGGAGATCAGCTCGGTGCTTTGCGGTGACCTAGAGGGGTGGGATAGGGAGGATGGGAGGGAGGCTCAAGAGGGAGGGGATATGGGGACATATGTATGCACATGGCTGATTCACTTTGTTGTGCAACAGAAACTAACATGGTACTGTGAAGCAATTATACTCCAATAAAGATGCATTTAAAAAAATGTACAGAACTGGGTTTCCCGGGTGGCGCAGTGGTTAAGAATCCACCTGCCAATGCAGGGGACACGGGTTCAAGCCCTGGTCCGGGAAGATCCCACATGCTGCGGAGCAACTAAGCCCGTGCACCACAACTACTGAGCCTGTGCTCTAGAGCCCGTGAGCCACAACTACTGAGCCCACACGCCTAGAGTCCATGCTCCGCAGCAAGAGAAGCCACCACAATGAGAAGCCTGCCCACCACAACGAAGAGTAGCCCTTGCTTGCTACACTAGAGAAAAGCCCGTGTGCAGCAATGAAGACCAACGCAGCCAAAAATAAATTTATAAAAATTAAAAAAAAAACCTTGTTAAAAAATGTACAGAACTGATATAACATTTCAATTTTTTTTTTTTTTTTTTTTTTGCGATACGCGGGCCTCTCACTGTTGTGGCCTCTCCCGTTGCGGAGCACAGGCTCCGGACGCGCAGGCTCAGAGGCCATGGCTCACAGGCCCAGCCGCTCTGCGTCATGTGGGATCTTCCCGGACCGGGGCACGAACCCACGTCCCCTGCATCGGCAGGTGGACTCTCAACCACTGTGCCACCAGGGAAGCCCCATTTCTTTTAATTAAATAGACTTTTTTCCCATTATTTTTTTCTTTGTTCTTTTCCCATTTAAGCAACAAGGCTGTTCTGTTCTCACTACCTCGGGAAAGGTATGTTATAACCAAAAACAGAATTCTTTTTTTTTTTAAAGAAGCCTCTTCCTGGCATTTATGCTTCCACCATTCCTTAAAGAACAGAAAGGACTCATAACATAGACTTAGGTTTGGAAGAATTTTATAAAAGAAGCAAAATTCTCCCTAAAGCTCAAAGTTAGACCTGAAACCTCCAGGAGGCCAAGAGTGCAGTCAAGGTCCACAGCACCCAGCATCCACTGAAGGAAGCACCTTGCATGGCCTGTGTCCACTAAGATCTTCCTTTCAACAGAAGCACAGGCCCTCTGCCCAGTGACTGTTCCAGAAAAAACAATGCTACCCTGTCCCTGGGACCTTTGCATCCCTCCCCATCCCAGCCCCATCAATAAGCATGGATTAAGTGGTACTACAAAGCATCACTCCCCAGCAAACTGGGGGAATCTTTGCAGTGCACTCCCAGGAGGAACCACCATATCTAAAGCATGCTGACAATTCCTGAGCTCTACACAGTGGCAGCCCCTTTCACTTCTCATAGAACCAGTAACTTTCAACTCAGGAAATCTTGTTCTCACATAGATGCACACATTCTTTTCAGCTCGTCTCCCATTTGCCCCTTTTGGTTGCTTTGGGAAACACTCTCTCCTGTTCTCTCACTGCCATCATACAAGTAATCAAAATGGTGTCATACAAGTAATCAAAACAATATTTTAAGGCCACTCTTGAAGCCCATTTATAAAGCTGTCTTTAGAAGGAGGAAAAGCAGAGTTCAAGTTTGGAGGGGAAAAAAAACAACTGGGGACCTCCTATTTTGAAACTTGAAAGAAGAAGAAAACTTTATTGTTCTTTGGTTGGTTGATCCTACAAATCTTGATCAATGTTTAATGCAACCTAAAAACAAAAAGTAAATATGCTTTAAAATACAACTAGAACTGTGAAATGTACAAGCTACAGAAAATTTAAACTTAGGTAACTTCTATGTGACTATGTAAATGAAGCCTTTTGATAGTTTCAGATTATTTCAAATAAAATCCAAAGTCAATATAATAATAATTTAACTGTGTTCTCAATGTATTTATCAACCCATCCTTTCTTCTACTTCTCTTGCTATTCCCTCTTATTGTTATCCGTATCCTACTTGCAGGGGTCCTGTACGCATCCCTTAAATGTTGAAATTTCTCATGTAAGCCAGGTAACCTGACTCACTCTCCTAGCTTTACTTGGCATATATGCTGATGACTGCTGAATTCATCTCTGCTGCCTGGACCTCTCTCCTTCCTCCAGACCCATAACATACTTCAAGGGGTCTTTGGCCATTTTCACCTGCATACCTCAGAGTGACCTGAAATGAACATGTCCACAACTGAAGACATCATTTTCACAAAACCTACTTTCTCTTCATATGTTACTCAACTTAACGAATGGTAAAGCTCAAAAAATGGTGAAGAGTTCAGTTGCCCAAGGCAGAAATCTAGGCTTCATCCTTGACTTCTTTCTCTCCCTTATCTTCCCAGCTGATATCAAATCCACTCAGCTGTCCCCATCTCTGCTGTCTGGTCCTAGCCCTGGTCATCTTGCAACTGGATGACTGTGATAACCTCCTAAGTGGTCTCCTGTTTCCATTCCTGTCCACTCAGATCCTCTCTCTACCTTCTAATAACACATATCTAATCCTTACATAAACCCTTTCAATGACTCCCACTGCACATAAGTCCAAAATCCTTAAGAGGACACACAGAGCCCAGTGTGATCTGGCCTTTATCCACTTCTCCAGCTTCAAATCACACCATTCTCCTAGCTCCATTCAACTCAGCCAAAATACTGGACTATGTGCATTCCTTGAAAGTATCTTGCTCTCTCCATCCACTGGGCTCATCTCAGGCTAACTCCTTAAACGTCACTTCCTGGAGAAGACTCACCCAGGCTAGGTCAGGTTTCCCTGCTCTGTCCTCTCAGACCACCTGCCCCGCTGGCCCATGGTCCCCAAAGGGCAGAAACCCTATCTGTTTTGTTCACTGGTATTTTCTAGCTCCCTGCATGGCACCAAAACACAGCAGCCATTAAATAAAAATGTATCCACTGACTGATTAGCACCAAATCCTCCCGGCTCCACTTTCTGAACAGCTCTTAAAAACACCACTCACTACTTCAGGCCATCAGTGCCATCCCTCTGTAGATTACAAATAGCCTCCTGGTGCATCTCCTCAAATCGATCACTCCATTCTCTTCTACACGCTGTAGCCAGATGGCCTTCCTAAAACACAGTTCTGATGTTGGCCTCCACTGCCTTTAGGACAAACTATAAACGTCTGAGCACAGATTACAAGTCCTTTCATGGTCTGGCCCCTGCTCTCTACTGCCTCAGCCCTGATCTCTCCCTACCTCCCCCTCTCTCTTCTCCCCTCCCCAGCCTCCCATCCCACCACTGAGTGACAAAGCTGACTTCCTCCAGGAAGCCTTCCCTGACCAAGGGTCCTCAACTGGGTGGCTGTCCCGCTTTGTCAGTGCCCACTGATGCAGGTGACTCAGTGCAGCCCTCTGCCAGGGCAGTCCCGGGTTACAGCTGCTGATGGGCCTGTTAGCAACAGCCCCTCCTCTCGCTCTCCAAGCATAATGCTCTGGACCAGACATTACCTGCTCACTCTAACAGTGACTATCAATTGCTTGTCCAGTTGTCTGTTTCTTCCCTAGACAAGGTCAAGAAGGACCTGTTTTCGGTCATAAAAGCATCGGGCACAGTTTATGTGGTGCATAGGAAACACTATATGTTTATTAAATAAGCAAATGACTTATATACTTTAAACGCATGCACTCTCATTGGGATATTTACTTGGCTCCACGGTTTGCTACTGAGAACCAAAATGTTGGCCCCCAAAATTTAATTGAAAGATTATGTATTTCACCACGATTCTAAATATGTATTTTGAAGAGATTTTGAAATTTTCAAACGCTCATTTCCAAATATACATATCACCCTCTACACAGGAGGGCACACTGCTCCCTCCACATTAATGCCCAGTGACCTCCCCATCAGTGCCCACACGTTTGTGTGGAGCCAGACAAGTGCCCACACGTTTGTGTGGAGCCAGACAAGTGCCCACTCTCACCCTCAGGGCCAGCAGCACAGTGCACAGAAGGGCAGAAGGCCAATTAGGGATAAGTCAGCACCCAGAACACTGGTTTTCTTTCTATGAAACAAAAGGCCCATTTTGCCATCCAACCTTGGCCTGAGATACACTAGGCTCTCCCAAAGTAAAAAAAAAAAAAAAAAATCTGCTTTTCACAAAACGCTTTCCTAAGGATACTCACATCCGATAGCATTGGTTCATCAAGTTCTTCCACCCTGCTCAAGTTCGGCGCTCCATATCGATCACTAATTTCAGCTAGTGTTCTGCCTGAGTCGGCTCCATCCTACAAACACAGAGCTCATTTTCACTTTCAAATGATTTTGAGATTAATACATTAATTTGCTTTCAGTTTTGCTAAGACACTTCTGTATTACAACATCAAAATTCAACATTGTCAGTTAATGGAACGAACCAATACCTGTTAACGACAAGAGAATTCCAGGAATAAACGCAAAAATGTGTTTAAAAAAATACATCAGAAATTTAAAACATATCATTGCATGTAATCATGTGGTCAATAATCTCACAATATTCTGGTTTTTAAAAATACCAAAACAAACCGAATCTCCCAGTTCTACCCACTTAGAGATTTTGCTTTAAAGCACATATTTGTGACTTGTTATTACTAGACTATGTATTTGGACTATCAGTTTTGATAATCTCCTTATTAAAAATTTAGCTATTAATGCATCAAAATTAAGCTTTACATTCCAGGATACTTATTCATTTCCCATAACATAGAGTAACTTTTTCTTCTCACCTCTCCGTGGGAAATATCTTCACCCTTAGCTGTATTTTCCACACTCATTCTCAACTCCTATAATACATAAAAATGAAGAAAAATACTTTTAATATACTTTTTATTTTGATTCCATGTTTAATTTTCAAGCATTTTATTTTTACATTATGATCAATTTAACAGCAAAAATGCTGTCCCTCTTAAAGGAGCAATGTGAATACACAACTGCAGATACAGTCTCATTTAATACTCTATTAAGAGGTGACTACGATGTTCTGTCTATAATTAAATAGAACTTTTTAAAAAATGAAAGAGGCTAACTATTTCACTAACCCTGAAGCCAAATCACTAGCAAATTTGAAAAGTGACAAAATTTTAATAAACTCTTAGAATACGAGATTTTGAAAGAACTGACAGTTATGTAGAATTTTATACATAGTAAAAAAGAAGCAAATATTTCTGAGGGAATTAATCTGGCCCAAGGCACTATCCAATACATGACACCTCTCCACAGTACCTGGACAATGCCCTCTGTAATGCTCTGAACACATGGGAGACTGCTTTCTGAATGTGAAAACGTAGAATCTGCTAACCAAGCCAAACCTTGCTGTGGCCTCTATCTTTTCATTCTAAGGCAGCAGGCTGACTTAACTGCTCCTGAGCTGATTCATTTCAACTGTTCAAAGATTAGTGATGGGGCTTCCCTGGTGGCGCAGTGGTTGAGAGTCCGCCTGCCGATGCAGGGGACACGGGTTAGTGATCACATACAGTCACCCTGATTATTGGGGACATATATCGTACATATATGGCTTTCTCAAGATCATTCCCTTCTCCTGGGCATGTCTTATCCCACAACCACATGGCTCTGGTGGGAAAGCATATATTCTCACAGGACTCTGTTGCCCAGCCAAGGGATGGATACTTGACACAAACTAAGCCAGTCAGAATCCTTCCCCAAGATTCTTTTCTTAACTAAAACCCAAAAGAAAGGAATCTATTCCTCTCAGACAGTAGGAGCCACATTACAAGACCCAGGAACTATTAAGGACCGTGATCCTCACCCATGTGCAGCAAACCAAGCCACAGTGAGAGACAAGAGCAGAGGTAAGAGCCCTGGCAGCATTGATTCTCTTGCTCCCAAAGGTCTGGAAGACCCAACTCAACCAGAGCCCTTCACGGTTTAGTTGTAAAACCCTTTCTTCAACCCAGGATCCTTCCAATAAATTTCCTTTCGCAACTGATAGTTTAAGTTATGTCTCTGAAGCCATAAAAAGGCGAGGACAAAAAGACATGGATGAATTTGTCTCTGAGCAAGGGGTCAAGCAGCAGTATGTTGCAGGGAAGAGAGGGGTGATAAGCCAGTAGGAATATGACTTACTAAAGCTACAGTGGCTCTGGTCACATAGTCTGGTAATGGCCGTAGAGTAACATGAATGGGACCCTCTGGAGCCAATCCCTTCTATAAATCACAGACTTCCCAGCACTCAGATATAGCTATCAGGCATCTCAATAAAAAATACTTTCAATTCTCTTATTATTTTGATCACCGTCTTCCTGATGTAGTCTGGTTCTTCTTTCTTTTGCAATCACGGAATCTTAACTGAAGAGGAAGGGGGTATGCATTTACGTGTGTGTGCATGCATGGGTATCCACGTGTCCTACCATATTCAGACAAAGATAGATCAGCATCGGTGTTTTTTAAAACTATGTACAGAGGTTTGAATTTATCCTTTTAAAATCTCATCTTTTTGCCTCACAAAAGCAGTTTTCTGACACTTGGGCTACAACAGGACTAAATGATTTCACTTTGTCAAGAACAATTCTTAGTAGATTAATCTCTTATTACAGAATGATGAGCATAGTACATTGATGAGAAGAACTGAATTTATCTCAAGAGTTAAAAAATTAACTAATTAAATCTCATCTTTTAAAAAAATTTAATTTACCCTTCCTACTTTTTAAAATTGCTTTAAATAATGATGATTTCATCTAAGCCATTAATAAACATCTTCTACAAAACCTACTTCTTTTTAAAATTTTAATTTCGGAATAAATAGAGGAGTAACATTTGAGTAACAGATACTAGCTATAAGCATACAATATGAAATATCCAGTTGAAAAGTATAACTCAGTCATGCAGAAGTTTGGTCTATACGACACATACTTTTCAGATACAAGGAAACATTAGCCAAGCAAGAGGCTTGACATAAGACAGACACAGTCTGGGGGCTTCCCTGGTGGCACAGTGGTTAAGAATCCGCCTGCCAATGCAGGGGACACAGGTTCGAGCCCTGGTCCAAGATCCCACATGCTGCGGAACAACTAAGCCTGTGTATCACAACTACTGAGCCCACATGCCACAACTACTGAAGCCCGTGCTCCGCCAACAAGAGAAGCCACTGCAATGAGAAGCCCACGCACCGCAACCAGAGAAAAGCCCACACGCAGCAATGAAGACCCAATGCAGCCAAAAAAATAATATAAACTTATTAAAAAAAAACACAGACACAGTCAATGGAGATGGACCCTTTTGACATGTTACTGAATAGTTTATTTAAAGAAAGACATGAAAAATCCGAATAAAAACATACATATATATATTTTTTTGGCTGTGTTGGGTCTTCGTTGCTGCACACGGGCTTTCTCTAGTTGTGGCAAGCAGGGGTTACTCTTCGTTGCAGTGCGCAGGCTTCTCATTGTGGTGGCTTCTCTTGTGGTGGAGCACAGGCTCTAAGCACGTGGGCTTCAGTAGCTGCGGCATGTGGGCTCAGCAGTGTGGCTCACGGGCTCTAGAGCGCAGGCTCAGTAGTTGCGGCGCACGGGCTTAGTTGCTCCACGGCATATGGGATCTTCCTGGACCAGGGATTGAACCCATGTCCCCTGCTATGGCAGGCGGATTCTTAACCACTGTGCCACCAGGAAAGTCCCCCAAACATAGTTTTAAATGTATTGTTGGTAATACATCTAACATGAAGAAAAGAAACAAACTATTGTCTCAGAGATCAGAATACCCCCAATACTACAAAGAACTTCAGTATCAGCTACCATAATTGGGAACAACTATCTCTTGACTAAAATGTTGACCCCTGCTATAACAGCTGGAAGAAACAGTTTGAGGATTCTCAGAGGTTTTGAATAAAACAGACATTTATAAAACTTCAAATTACCTTCTCAAATTGCTCTTGAGCTCTCTGCAGTTCTTCTATTCTCTGTCTCTCTTTTTCTTGCATTTCCAACTCCAGCTGGAATGCCAACTGTTGCTGAACATTCAGAAATAAATAAGTCATATTAGAGTCAGATCAATTGCAAGGAATTCACTCTATTACTCTAAAGTGTCCCAGGATAATTAAGTTTATGCCCACCTAAATTTTAGAAACTTACAAAAATAAATGGTCACAGCCACCCAATACTTTAGCTTTTACAAATATTTCCTTTAGTAGAAAATTAAAAAGGAAGCTTCCTTAATTGCTAATTTTAGAAAAGCACTATTTGTACAAAATCAAGTCGTTTTCTCTGTTCTTCCTAAAGCTACAAATGAGACTGCAGTGATTTTTTTTTTTTTTTTGGATAAAATCTCTTTAAGCACAGATGGATCTTCAAATAGCCAAACCTTGGTTGTAAAATAGTAGATAAGAACATTTTAAGTAGATTATCTTAAACCAGAGATAATCAACAACATATTTGGTCCCAACTCAACCTATATCCTAGCCACGCGAGAATAGGGGTCGGTAGACTAAACTCCTTGGGCCAAGCCTGACCCAACTCCTGTTTTTGTACAGCCCACGAGTGAACAATGGTTTTTATACATTTTTCATGGTTGAATAATATCAAAAGAATAATATTTCACTGCACATGAAAATTATATGAAATTCAAGTGTCAGTGTCTATAAATAAAGCTCTATTAAAACACTGCCACGCTCACGCTCACTCATTTAGTGTGACTGCTTCTGCCCCATGACAGCACAGCTGAGTGTGCGAAACAGAGACCACGGGCGGTACTCTCACTACCTTGCACTGCTGCTCAGCACACTGCAAGTTCAGTGACACCATTATAACTCACAGCGTTTGGAGTGCCACGGTACCACTGTACCGGGACTTTTTTTTTTATCAGTGCATTACCCATCATAACAAAACAAGAAAAGAAGTGGATTTGGAATGTTGTCCTTTTCAGACACAGTGGAGTGTGGGTTACTTTATTATCAGATTAAACAGCACAGGACAGTGTTTCTCGTGCAACGACACTGAACTAAAAGAATACAGTAAATATCAGCATTACCAGAGGAGGCACTCATCACGATCTTCTCAACTCACACGAATGCAAAGGTCAGAAGTATTAAGAAATTTAAAACAGAATTATTTCATGAGAGCAGGATTTCTTCACAAAAATTAAAAATGAAAAGGAGGCTGCAACAAAAGTAAGATCCCAAGTGGCTCTTTTGTTAGCCAAGCAAAGAAGTACATTTATCAATGGTGATTCAATTAAAACAAGTGAGAATTCAATGTCCAGAAAAAACAAACTTAAGATTATTATCCTTTTGGTGAGAACCGCTGCTCAGAGTCGATTACACGGGGAGCAAAATCAATGGTCAATTAAAGGCAAAGGCAAAGGCAAAGGCAAAGGGTTCTGAGTGGTTTTCCCTGGCTCTTGATGAGTAGACAAACGCTCCCAACACTGCTTACTTGTTGTTTATCAAAGGAGTCAATGTTGAGTTTGCAGTGACTGAAAAATCAACCACTATCAACAGTCTTCATGAACAGTACTACAGGCAAGAACATCTTCAAAGACGTTGAGGAACATTAATTCAGTACGACCAGATGTGACATCTGCTCAGATGTGTTACAACAAACAGTGATAAAAGTGTGTATGGAACAGAAAAAGGCTTAATTGGACAAAATTTACAAAGTTGGTGAAAACATAGTGTTTAAAACCTATGAGTTCTCATTCTATGATTCAACAGCAGCTACTCTGCAGAAAATATTTGACTCTATCATGTGTTATTGAGCCAGCAGTGTTGAAACCGAGTCCCCGCTAAAGCTGAGTTCCCTTACTGAGTTTCTGATTAATCTCTCTATCCAAAACTTTATTCCCTTTCTTGTCCCCTCTGACCTCAATCCTGTGCTAACTGAACACTAATCAACCAGAGTCAGATGACTGAAATTGCTGTTGTCAATAGCATCGTTAATGTACTAAGATTGCTATTATAGATATCATCATTAATGTACAAACTCAGGTTGTTTCTCTAGGACAAGATGAGCTAACAGACCCCTCCCAAGCCATGGACCACCTGGCCGGAGAACTGTAAACTGGAGACATCCTGACTTCCAAAGGAGTCAATGTTGAGTTCAAAATGACTGAAAAAATCGATCACTGACTGAAAAAAGTCAATGACTAAGAAATATAACAGAAGTGCTGCAGCAACATGGATGGACCTAGAGATTATCATACTAAGTGAAGGAAGTCAGAGAAAGACAAGTATCATATGATATCACTTATATGTGGAAACTGAAAAACAGTACAAATGAACTTATTTACAAAACAGAAACAGACTCACAGACATAGAAAACAAAGTTATGATTACCAAAAGGGGGGGGATTAAACTGGGAGTAGGGGATTAACAGATGCACACTACCATATATAAAATAAACAACAAGGATTTACTGTACAGCACAGGGAACTATATTCAATATCTCGTAATAAACTATAACAAAATAGAATGAAAAAGAACACAGATATATACATATATATGTATATATAACCACTGTGCTGTACACCTGAAACTAACACAATATTGTAAATCAACTATACTTCAATTTAAAAAAAAGAAATGTCACAGAAACATCACAAGATTAATCCTAGCCTCTTTGCTCTTCCCCTTTAAGAAAACCCCTCACTCAAAGACTCAGTTGGAGTGGATCCGAGGCTTGTCTCCCACTTCCTTGCTTGGCGCCCTGCAGTAAACTCTGTACTTTCCTTCACTAGAACCCACTGTCAATAGATTTGGCTTTGCTGTGCGTTGGGTGAGCAGACCCATTTGGTTCAGTAACAGTGTCAACAGTGACCTTCATTTACCCTTATGAACTTAAGCATGATTCCTGGTGAATTTCTGTCAGAAATAGAAGCTGAATATATCTTGACTTGCCCTACCACCCCATAGTTCCATGGCTCAACAGTGGTAATGTTTTATTGTGAATTTTTGAGCTCAGGGACAAGACTGACATTTTTCTTAATGAGAAGACCATTTTCAACCACAGTTATCAAACATTAAATAGCTTTGGAAATTAGCTTCCGCTGCAGACTTAATAACGATTTTAAATCAATTTAACCAGAAGTTGCCTACAAGGCAAAACAGCATCATATGTAACACTTACACGGCAGGAAAGTCATTTCAGCAACAACTAATTTTCTGAATCACAATGTCAAGCTGCTTTATACACTCCCAGTGCTGTCAGAAACGGGATTTCCATTCCCACACAAATTTGTGACAGATACATTTTCCAAGCTCAAACTATAGTTCCAGAGTGTTTTTAGGCCTTGACGTAAGTGCAAAGGAAATTCCCACATTTCAAAATCCATCTAACTGTGTAACTGAGAAGTTTTCACCAACCTTCAACTGGAAGGGATTAATCTACCAGGTAGTGGCTAAAAGACAAATATCAAGAGGAAAATCTAATAGAATTCTACGAACGCCTTGCAAGAGATGAATACGCTCAAAATTATAGGCACATGGACTGATAGCAATATTTGGCAGGACCTATGAGGGAAAAGACATTTTTCAAAGATGACATACATAAAATCTCATTATAGATCAGCATTAACAGATACATATTTTCAATACATTTTGATGACAGGGAACATTATCTTTGAACTCCAACTAAGTGAAACGTTATCTTTAAAAAGGGAATGTAATTCTTCTCAATAATAAGCCTACACTGCAGAAAAAATTATATTTGATTTTTTTAAATTTTTACTTCATCAATAAAACATTTGTAGAAGTTTATTTCTCTCTTGTTATAGCTACATAGTATACCATAATCCCTACATAACATCCTCAATTTTGCTTCTTGGCCTGAAAATCATAAAATATCCACCTTTACAGAAAGAGTCTGTCAACCTCAGCTAGAAAATAATTTCTCACCATCAGTCCAGTGCCACCCCATAAACGACCTAATATAAGCTCATTCCATTAAGAGCACTTTAAAACTATATTTTTAAATACATTTTTACAAAGAGATAATAAACAGTGATTAATATTTATTCACAAAGGGCTGTTTAAGGTAATTTCTTCATACTCCTATATCATCCCCACTAAGATAAGAGTGATGGGCTACGTAGCCGAAATGCAGGAACGTTATCATTCAATCAACTTTCAGATATTTGTAGAGGAAGCGAAATTAACCTCTCAACAATAACACAAAATGCAGTTGCTAAATACCAACCACATCGGTCAACATAACCGGTTTCTTAACATTTTCAGGAAATGTTCGAAACCCAATCGCTTTCTTCACACATGTGTAAAACCATTAGAAAAACATTCAAACAAATACAAAAGCCAGTACTTCCAAAATGAACTCGTAAGCAGAAAACAGTAAGAAAAATGTTTCCCTGCTCACAAGGACCCAGGCTTGCTGGAGAATGCCTAAAATTTCAAGGGATTTCAAGTCTGTGGTACTGATTATGAGGACACCTGCTCTTGCAACCAACAGGCAGGTGACCAGAGTCCTGACCTTCCAGCTCACTTGACTCGGGGGACACAGAGAGGCCTCTCTCTTTCTCTTCATCTGTTGGTCCACCCGTCCCCTCTCCCCCTCTCATCTATGTCTGCCCACCAATCCACTTCTTTAATGGGCCACCATATCTTCTGCAGGATATCACTATGTCTTCCACCCCCAATACAATGCTTAGGGTTTGAGGCACAGGGGATGGCTTCACACTGATACAGCTAGAAAAATGTCTGGGTTCCAGTATTGCCAAATTTTATTTAAGTAAGGTAAAGAAGATGGGTCAAAGCAAATTAAACATCTCCATATCTGTGATCTAACTACCTTAGGGAAGGAGAACTGCTGAGAAGTTCTTATTTTGATAGACAGGGGACAGATGCCAGCTCTAGGAGCTGGAAGAGGCAGGGCAGATCCTCACTCAAAGTTGGGGCGACTGCAGCAGATGCTTGCCCATTTGGACGGTCATTTGACATCCAACTCAACACTGTGCAACCTGCCCACAAAAATAAGCCAAATGACTGAAAGATGAAGACTCAGAAGCAGTAAAGGTGCCTAGAACAGCCATATCCATCTAAGGTGCCTAGAATGATCTACCCCAGTATCAAGGATGGGAGACAAGACAGAGAAGCTAGTTTCCATGTCTACATTTTCCTTTTTTATCCACACACCCAAATGATAGGCTTCTTTCCCTTTTTATAATATGTAAACTGGCGTTGAGACTCTAGAGTTAAGTACCATATGACAGAAGTATAGGGTGACTCCAACTTGGTTTACAAGAGCTCCATAAATTAAACTGGTCTAGAAGCCACTCTAGAACCTTCCCCTCTCTGGTTTATACTCCATGACCCACCTCTTCAACCATTTTCAAACCAACATCTTTAGCTCCCCAATCCTGCTAACCCAAACTCACTTCAGTCAAAGGGTCAGTCTCCTCCACATCCTCACTCAAATATCCAGGCCTAGGTGGAGAAAATCACATCATCACAAAACCAAACCAAAAGGCCCCATTATGACTGCTTGGTCTCAGGAAATTCAGTCCTACCGAGGGATGCTAAGTTTCCTTGGTCAACTCTACCTCTCCAAAGCCACTGTTTCAAACCTTCACCACTCTCCCCACTCCTCCTACCTTTACCACCTCATTCTGGGCAGATGATCAGGGTCCCTACTTCATAAAAAAGAAATAGTCACACAGAAATCGCTTTCAACTTTTGCCACAAAACCTACACACCACATGTACCTAACACCGTCCTCTCCTCTTTCCTTGAATCAAAGAATCAGAGAAGGGCCCCTCCACCCGCCTAACCTGTGTTCCAGAGCCAATTTCCTCTGGTCTCCATGAAAAGTTGACTCTAGTAATCATCCCCTTTCTTTCTTTACATCAACCACTCCCCTCCACTCTATTCCTTAAAAAAACCAAACAAACAAAAGAAAACTCCTTCCCTGAAAATCTCCTTGAAAGCATTACCTGTACTCACCATCTCCATCTCCCCTGCTTTACCCCACCCCACATTCGGTGCTCCCACCAAGGTCACCAGTGGCCTTAAATGAGATTTGGCAGTTCTGTTCCCACTCAACCAGCCACAGACATGGTTGACCACTCAGGTCTCATTGAGACGCTGTCCCCTTGGCTTCTGTGACAGCAGACTCTCTGGGTTTTCCACCTACCTCATCACTGCTTCTTCTCCAGTAAAGAAGCCACATACAGACATAAAGAGGAAGATATAAGAAAGCTACATCTAAGCACAAGAGATGAGTTTTTCAACACCTGGGTTGCACCACACCAAGGGTGACTCCACTAGTTCCAATCAACACTGAACTCTCTTGTCTCACCTGCTGAAACAGGAGCTCCTCTGCTTTAAGCCTCTCCATCATTTCCTGCTCCATCACAGCTAATTCTCTTTCACGCTCCAACTGGGCCATTTCCTCTTGTCTCTAAAATGGTTTAAAAAAAAAAACATAATCATGTGACTAATTACAGATAAAACAATCTGTAAAAACAATCTTAACAGCATCTTAATCTCCAACAGTAGGGAAAGGATTAAACAAATTATAGTCTATCCATTTGGAAACTGTATAATAATTGGGGGAAATGTGTGTTTTATTTCAACAAAATTAAAATTACACAGCAAATACAATCACAATTGTGTAAAAAAAAAAAAATCTCCAGGCAAATGTGTAGAAAAAAGACTAGAATACCTAAAAATACCTAACATCTAAATAGAGGTCTTCTTTATTTTCTTCTTTCTACTTTTTCATGTTATCTAAGTTTTGTAATAATAAACATACTATTTTTATAATAGAAAGAAATGATAATATTGAACTTTTTTTAAAAAGCAAAGAAGCTGGACCAATTATTTCACTCCTCTAATTTTATAAAAGAAGATCCACAATGGAAAAGGATAGAAGGCCCAGAAATAAACCCAAGCACCTATGGTCAATTAATGGAGAAAAGACAGTCTCTTCAATAAGTGGTGCTGGGAAAACTGGACAGTTACCTGTAAAAGAATGAAATTAGAACATTCTCTAGCACCATACACAAAAATAAACTCAAAATGGATTAAAGCGCTAAATGTAAGACTGGATACTATAAAACTTATAGAGCAAAATATAGGCAGGACACTCTTTGACCTAAATCACAGCAATACCTTTTTTGGATCCATCTCCTAGAGTAATGGAAATAAAAACAAAAATAAACAAATGGGACCTGATTAAACTTAAAAACTTTTGCACAGCAAAGGAAGCCATAAACAAAAAGACAACCTATGGATTGGGAGAAAATATTTGCAAACGATGCAACCAACAAGGATTAGTTTCCAAACTATACGAACAGCTCATACAGCTCAATATCAGAAAAACAAACAACCCAATCAAAAAATGGGCAGAAGATCTAAATAGGCATTTCTCCAAAGAAGACATACAGATGGCCAAAGGCACATGAAAAGATGCTCAGCATCACTAATTACTAGAGAAATGCAAACCAAAACTATAATGAGGTATCACCTCACACCAGTCAGAAAGTCTACAAATAATAAATGCTGGAGAAGGTGTGGAGGAAAGGGAACCCTCCTACACTGTTGGTGGGAATATAAACTGGTACAGTCACTATGGAGAACAGTGTGGAGGTTCCTTAAAAAAAACTAAAAATAGAACTACCATATGATCCTTCTATCCCACTCCTGGGCATATATCCGGAGAAAACTATAATTTGAAAAGCTACATGCACCCCAATGTTCACTGCAGCACTACTTACAATAGCCAAGACATGGAAGCAACCTAAATGTCCACTGACAGATGAATGGATAAAGAAGATGTGGTATATATATATATATACAATGGAATACTATTCAGCCATAAAAATGAATGAAATAATGCCATTTGTAGCAACATGGATGGACCTAGAGATTATCATATTAAGTGAAATAAGTCAGACAGAGAAAGACAAATATCATATGATATCAGTTATATGTGGAATCTAAAAAATTATCCAAATGAACAGACTCACAGACTTAGAAAACAAACTTACGGTTACCAAAAGGGAAAGGCTGGGAGGGGAGAGATAAATCAGGAATTTGGGAGTAACATATATACACTACTATATATAAAATAGATAAACAACAAGGACCTACTGTACAGTGCAGGGAACTATACTGAATATTTTGTAATAACCTATATGGAAAAAGAATCTGAAAAAAATATATGTGTGTGTGTGTGTATATATATATACACACACACACACACATATATATGCATAACTGATCACTTTGCTGTAGACCTGAAACTAACATAACATTGTAAATCAACTATACTTCAATAAAAAATAAATTAAAAAAAAAGAAGATCCATACTTACTTGTTGCTCCATGGTCACATTTTTCTTATACTTGTAAATCCACAATGCTAAGTATTCTATTGGATCCACTGGGCGCATCCTTGCCACCTCTGCAAGACCTTGAGTTAGACATGTCCCAAGATTCTTTTGAAGATATGCCGACTCCATTTCTAACTGCTAAATAAAAACCTCTAAAAGATAAACGTTTTGCATTAGAGCAGGAAATTTTCAATGAAGGCACAATCGAAGTAGAGTTCAGTGAGGCCAACAAAGCATTACATCCTGTCACCAATCATGGGCACCTGCCATCAGGGATGGCACAAGCAAGCTGGCTCCAGGACACTTCTAGCAGTTTCCAAAAAGCCTCCACAGAAGTCACTACAACTAAAATAGTTTCAAAAACCTGAAGGACCCTGGAGTCCAAGTGTCAGAAAAGGGTTACTGTCATTATTGATGGTGAGACGACTATATGGCAAGCGATGCATGTCTTACTAAATCCTTACAACATACCTGAACATGGTATCATTAGCCCCACTGTGCAGATGAGGTCGCCCAGGCCCAAAGAGCATACGTGAACAGCCCAGGATCACACAGGTGGTGTACGATGAAGAGGGATTCATACGCATCTCTTGATTCCAGAGTCATTACCCTAAGTGACTTACTAAGATGCTCCTCCCGAGCCATGAGAGTCATTTCTAGAAAATATCACAATAGACCACCTCAAATTTTTTAAAAATCCAAGTATCTCAAGGCCAAAGAATAAAAAACTCAACCTTCAAAGAACAGCCTATGAAGCTCCTCATGCTTTGGCCCCAATTCTGTTTCCAGGCTCACCTCCCGATGTAGTTGCTGCCTCTAACATATTCTGGGCTCTAACTACACAGAACATCCTGCCATTCTGCTGCTCACACCTTGCATGTTTCCATCTCCATGACTTTTGCACATGATGGCCCCCTCACTCTCAGCTTGGAAAATATCTCCTCATTTGCAAGGTATCAATCATCTCCAATTCCTCACCGCTGTGGCTAATACAACCGTCTCCCAGGCAACACAAAGACGTTCCTCCTTCCCCAAGCAGCTGACACGGTACTTTTCACACTATCTGAGCATTATCTGTGTATGCACATGTCTGTCCTCCTGCTAGAGGACAAACTTCTCTAGCTCCTCAAATAATGTGTTTCAATCACAGCGTGGACACAGCTTGCTCTCCATGGTGGCAAGTGAATGAGTTTTTCCACTCTCTCAGTAATGTCCCAGTTTATTTACAAATATGGACAGGAATCATCTCAGATCAGACAGAGAGAGAGAGATGGGGAGGTAGGAAGGGAGGGGGAGGAAGGGAGGGAGAAGCCAAGAGGAGGAGGGGATAGGAGGGAAAGGGAGAGGGACAGATGAAGGAGAAGAAACTGGAAGAGAAAAGGAGAGAACTCTGAGAATCCGATGAAATGTACTCATTATTCAACAAATGTATATTGAGGACATATTACGTGTCAGGCATGAGCAATTACAGGGGACAGACTGCCAGTGTCTACACTGTCCCTGGACAAATCCACCTACCATTCTGCACAAAGTTTCAGAAACAATGACCTCCTGAGTTTCATCCATAGACCCCAATACTACTCTCTCATATGATGGTGGCAGAGTACAAAATGGCAGAACCCCATGCAGAAAAATTTGTAAATATCTAGAAAATTACGTATGTATTTACCCTTTGACTGATCAATCTCACTTCTGGGATCCTATCTTGCAAAAATATGCAGTGATATATGCACAGGGTTGTTTTGCACTATTACTAAGGATAGCCAAATTGGGACCCCCATCCAGATGTTCATCATTAAAGGATTAATGAGATACAGCTCCACAATGAATTATTGTGCATATAAAAAGAGAATGAGGAAGATCTCCAAAATTGGGAATGATCTCTAGAACACAATGTGAAGTGAAAAAAAGCAAGATGAAGAACTTGTCTATAGTCTTTTGTATTAGCAACAGCAGTGGGGAAAGGAATGTGTATGTGTGTATACATAAATGTAGTCATAAAAGCAAACTAAAAACCGGCACAAACGAACCTAATTCCCTAACAAGCTGTGTCTTAACCACACAGAGAAAAGAATCATTACAACTGAGTATGGAACACGGTATCCTCATCATACTAATTCAATGGGATAATACTCTAAAGACAAATCTCAATGTCATTTGAAACAGTAACAATTAAAAAGGGAACAGATTCCTGCTGCTAATCCAGAAAGATAACAAACACATGGGAAAGGTACCGTGGTCCGTAAGGAGAAACCTCCCAAGTAGGATTGGTCTCAAACCTACGCAGGCTGCATCTCGTTAACAGCGGAACCCAGGTGAAACTCGTTACCTCGCTTGGTTTGTTTCCTGCCCATGAAACAGCGACAATACCCATCTCAAAAGCCTGTTGTAAGGAATATTATTTTTCATACACAGCAACAGGCTTCTTGGCTCATACATAAGAAACCCCTTCCCACAGAAACAGCTGCCTCAAGCCTGGAGAAGTTGTCAGAAGAAATAGAAGGCGGTTCCTCGCTCATGCTTGGGAGAAAGCCGGCCGAGTAGGAAAGGAAGGGATCAGGTAGGGCTGCCAGTTTTGCAAATAAAACTACAGGATGCCCAGTTAAACTTAAATTTCAGATAAACAATGACTAATTTTGTATTACACTATATTTGTGCTAAAAAGCACAAAATCTGTGAAATTCAGATTTAACTGGGTACGCCGAATTTTATCTGGCAACTCTGGATTCCGAGCGCTTCGGCTGGTTTTCCATCCCGGGTCGGCGGAAGGGTGCCCGCCTCCCCTGCCCCTCCCAAATGGCGCGTCGCCGCTCACCACCGAGAAGAAGGACCCAGCCGCAGAGGTGCCCACGGAGTCCGGCGCTGAGCTAACCCTCTCTCGCCTCTGGAGCCTGGACGTCGCCTGAGCCCTACACCACTCGCAAGGTCCAACGGTCAAAACCGCCTCCGTCCGCCGGAACCCAGCCCAGCACCGGCCGTTCTTCCAAGACGGCGCCTGCGTTCTAAACGCAGGCGGCTGACGCATGCGCCTACCTACCCGCTAGTCGCGTCCCGTCGCTAGGCAACGAGCGTGCGCGCTCCAGGTGCGGGAGACTGCCGGGGGCAGAGAGGAAGGGGCGCCAGCGGAGAGCTGAGCAGACTGCGCCCGGCGGGGATCGGTTGGGG
>NW_020172724.1:2765313-2831731 GCF_003031525.2 Neophocaena asiaeorientalis asiaeorientalis
TGCTCCCTGAGCAGCCTGGTATTTTCCCAGCTTAGCACCTTTGCATTTGCTGGTGACTTCTGCTTGGTTCCTGTCCACTGAAAAAAATCGCACATCTGAGAGCTGTGAGTTCAGTTTTATTTGGGGACTTAACTGAGGACTCTAGCCCTGGAGACAGCTGCTCTGACAACTCTGAGAAACTGCTTCTGCTTGGAAGAGGTAAGGGGGGAGGTCAGCATGTATGTGATTTTTGGAGAAGGAATACCTGCAATCAAACATATCTAGGTAAAAGGTCACTGCTAGCCACCAGGCACAGATAGCTTAATTATTTTAGTGCTTTTCTAAGTATGGGAAGATGCAAGAAATTGGGTTTAGGGGCTTCCCTGGTGGCGCAGTGGAATAAAATTTTCTCCTGAAAATTTCTATTTGAAGGTCTGTTCTGTCAATTTTCCCAGAGAGCCGAGTTCCACATTCCTGATCTCCACCCTGAACTCCTTCCAGGGTGTGTTAGTGACTCAACAAGTGCAGTGGCTAATGACTCAAGCCTAGTGTAGCCAGCTGGCTGGGGACATTCTTTAGTTGGCATTCCTTTCAGAACAAGCACAGGTACCCCCACCTCCAGGAAGCCTTCTAGCCTTTGCCATTTGCAGTCTTCCCTGGGCTAGTGGTTTGTGCACAGTCCTCAGCTAGCACTCCCCATGGTCTGTTTCAATTTATGTGGGGCAGGGCTGGGCAGGAGATGCCTCCTTAACCATTAGTTGAGGTAATTAGTAAGTGCCAGTGCGGGCACTGACAAATGGAAGGGAGCATGAGCTCTTGCCTGGGCCCGCAAACATCAGAGCCCTCACTGCTTAAGTCAAGAAATATTTGCTGAGCAAGTACTGAGTGCCCAGCACTAAGGATGTGGTGTGAACAAAGACAATCCCTATACTTAGCACCCCGCTTACTGAAGGCAGGGCCATGAGCAAGGAGGTCCAGTATAAGCAGACCCTCAGAGGAGCCCTGGGAAACTGAAAAATAGCCCCCTCCTCACTGGTGAGTGTGGCTTGATTTGATGGGGAGTGGGCTATAAAATGCACCCCTTTGGTTCCTCCCTCTCCAGGCTTCACATGGTGGCTGTTTTGTTCTGGCTCTGCTGTTTTCACATCAAGTCTTAGTGACGGTCAGGTCAGTGTATTTTGTTGAGACCAGTGTTGAAAATGTGCAGATGCTCTCTCCAGAAAGGGTTTGCCACACCTACTGCAGTGTGGCAGCCACCAAGGACCAGGCAGTGAAGAGGCTTCCTGGGAATGCAGAGTTGGTGATTCCGCCCTCTGGGAAGGGCAGTTCTACTGTGATAAAGGCAGAGGACATCTGTAACTGTGTGTCACCTGGGGATTTTGTTAAAATGCAGACTCTCAATCTGTAAGTCTGAGGTGGGACCTGAGAATCTGCATTTCAACAACCTCCAGGTGGAGCAGTGCTGCTGACAGTGGACCACACTTTGAGTAGAAGGGGTGTGGAAGACAGTTTATTCAGGTGCATTGGTTCAGGTGGGCCACAGATTGGCAGAAGGAGCCACCACACATCCCATCCCCACCCTCCACCATTACCCCAAACGTAGTGACTTTAAACACTCATTTATGATCTTACAGTTTTTGAAGTTTGAAATCGAAGATGACTCTTACAGGGCTAAAACCAAAGTATCAGCAGGGCTGGCTCCTTCTGGAGGCTTTAGGAGAGAATCTATTTCCTTACCTTTTCCAGCTTCTAGAGGCTACCCACACTCCTTGGCTCGTGGCCCTGAATCACATCACCTTTTCTCCCCCTGCTTCCATCACCACATCTCCTTCTACCCTGTCTGACTTTACTGTGTCCCTCTTATAAAGACCCCTGGGATTACATTGTGCCTACCCAGATAATCCAGTAAAATTTCCCCCAAGCAAAATGCTTAATTTAATCACATCTGCAAAGTCCCCTTTGCCATATAAGGTAACATATTTCATAGGTCCCAGGTATTAGGATGTGGACACTTTGGAAAGTCATTATTCAACCCTACCACACTGTGTATTTTCTAAGGACAAGGACATTATCTTACTTACTCATATTTCAATTACCAAAACCAGGAATTTTAACCCTGATACAATTCTATTATGTAATCTACAATTCACATTCGGTATTTCCAACAACGTCCTTTACAGAATTCTATTTTCTGGTCCAGATCCAACCCAGGATCATGTGTTGCATGTAGTTATGACGGCTGTTTAGGCTCCTTTGATCTGGACTGGGGCCTCATCTTTTTTTATTTTTATTATTATTTTTTTAATATTTTGGCCGCACCGCACAGCTTGCAGATCTCAGTTCCCCGACCAGGGATCAAACCCAGGCCACAGCAGGGACAGCACAGCACCGACTACTAACCACTAGGCCACCAGGGAACTCCTGGCCTCATCTTTTTTTGTCTTTCATGATCTTGACATTTTTAAGAGTACAGGCCAGTTGTAGACTGTCTCTCAATTTGGCTTTGTTTGATGTTTCCTCAATCAGATTCTAGTTTTGCATTTGGAGCAGGAATCTACAGAAATGTATTATGTCCTTCTAAGCAGTGCATCGCATCAGGAGACACGTGATGTTATTTTGTCCCTTTACTGGTGATGTTTACTTTCATCAATTGGTTGACATTGTGTCGGCCAGGTTTCACCACTGTAAAGTTTCCATGTTTACTTTGGAATTAATCCATAATTTGTGGGGAGAAACTTTGAGAATATATATAAATATCCCGTTCCTTGTCAAATATTCACCAAGTTTTAGTGCTCATTGATAGCTGCTTCAGTTATATTATGATGGTTTCAAAATGTTTCTTTAACTGCATTATTCTTTCCACATTTATTAGTTGGCATTCTACTTTAAGAAAGAACTTACCTGCTCTCCCATTCACTTGTTTATTCCTACATGGACTCATGGATTCTTATTTTATTCAATTGGTTATAATCCATTACAGTCATTATTAATTTTGGTGGCCAAATTGCACCAGGTTTGGCTAGTAGCAGCCCCTTCAAGCTGGCTCCTGTGTCCCCAACCATTTTATTTTTTAGCATTTCCTTTCTGGGACAACAAAACATTCCAGGATTATTAGACATTTCCTGCCCTGATCTTGGAATTAGTCATTTCTCCAAGGAACCTTGATTCTTTTTAAGTGGTGAAGCCTATTTAAAAGCAAATTCTAATGGAATATTACTCAGCCATAAAAAGAACGAAATTGAGTTATTTGCAGTGAGAGAAGAATACATATATATGTATAACTGAATCACTTTGCCATACATCAGAAATTAACACAACATTGTAAATCAACTATGCCTCAATTTTTTGAAAAAAGCAAATTCTGTGTGTTCATTGCTACTGAGGTGTTTTTGCTTCTAGGCGTTTGCAGTGGAAAGAGCTGGGAATTTTTTTTTCTGTATTCGTATCTATTTATCTATCTATTTATCTTTCCCTTCTTAAACTGAAAAATGCCTCCAGAAAATGTTAGGAATTGATCTAAGCCTTTATTATTCACGTTATTATTAGCTCTTTTGGAGTTAAAATATGTCAGCTTCAGGAACATAGAGATGTTCAGGCATAGGCTGGGTGCTAGGCCATTTCATGTCGCAAACTTCCACTGTGACAGCTAATATTTATTAAACATGTACTACACGCCAGGCTATGTGCTTCACATGGATTTATTATCTCTTTTAATCCTCACAGTTATAAGATACATATTTTTGTTATTCTGTTCCACAGATCAGGAAACTGAGGCTCAGAGAGACTTAGTAAGTTGCTGAAGATCACACAGCTAATAAAAAGCAGAGCCAGGACTGGAGCTTGGTCTGTCTGATCTCAAATTCTACATTCCTACTGCTACACTACACCTCCCCTCCTAACTTATGGTTTAACTCAGGCTTCATTCCCTCCAATTCTTGACATCTGATTAAGAGTAAATCCAGGGGCTCAACTCAACCTAAAGTAGTTTCTTGCTTAAGCAATAGAAAATGGAATATTTTCTAGCTACAGTGCTGGGCATTCTCCGTCCCTCTCCTCCTCAGGGCTTCTCAGTGGTCCGTTGTGAAATAGATAAGCCTGTCTTATCTGCGTCACAGATGACTGTAGCTCCCAACCTCACAATAGGGCAGCTTGCTGGGTGCTCAGAGCCCCTCCTGGGCCCTCCTGCCTGCTCAGTTATTTCCTCCCTACTCAAGGGTAGAGTCGTGTAGTGGAGGCCTTAGCCTCTTTTAAGCACCAATCCACCAAGCTCCTCTCAGGCCTGATGAGCCCCGGGACCTATTTACTGACCTGGGAGAGCTGGAGAGCTTTAGAAAAAAGTCCATTTGAATGTAAGAGCTATTGGCAAGTACTTATGTATTTATTGGTTCTTTGGGGAAGGATGGGCTCCAGAAACATCTCATATTTGTCCTGAAATGAACCTGCGTTGGTTAGAATGTGTCTATTTTTTATGTCCAATTAGATTTGTGAAATAGTGTGACCCTGTTTGACGTTTTCCAAACCCACCAGGATGGAAACCGAATACCTGAAGAGGTGCTTTGGAAATTGCCTGGCTCAGGCGCTGGCAGAAGTGGCAAAGGTTCAGCCCAGTGACCCCATAGAGTACCTGGCTCACTGGCTTTATCATTACAAGAAAACGGCGGTGGCAAAAGCAAAGGTGTGTGTGCACGCAGGGTCGACGTGGGGAGGGCTTTCAGCTTTCCCAGAGGAATTTGAAATCCAAGGCACCACGCTGGAGCTGGCCTGGGGAGTGTCATGGTTTATTCCACTTTTGAGGATGGCTTAGGCCCAGATATCCCTGAAGTATAGGGAGTCTGGGGGCTGAAGAGAGAATCCAACTCAGAGGAGTTGTGGGGTTGGTGGGTTTGGAGATACTAGCAGGTTGAAGCTAGTTAGTTACAGGAGCAAAGTCAGGAGGGCTCAAGGGCCCGGGGCCTGTCCTGGGAGGGTCCCTGCTTCCGAGGACTGACCTTATTCTACTCTGTCATATCGCCCCAGGATAGGCAAGAGAAGATCCAGCTGCAAGAAGAATATGAAAATAGCCTCAAAGAAACCAGAGTGACAGAAATGCTGATGCAAGAAGAGTGTGAGATTCAAGAGAAGTGTGAAAAGTGTCATCCCGTGGTGGGTACCAGGAAATCTGCAAGACAGCTCAACCACAGTGCACAGTGCACTGAGGCTCCCAAAGCCTACTTTTTCCTCCATATTCATATGTTTGTATGTAAATCAATCTTATCGACAATCCTTGTCAATAAAAGCCTTGTAATGAACAAAGAAAATGCTTAAAGGCAATTCCACTTACGATGTCAGGGAATAAATTACATGTTACTGGTTTAAAAAATCAGATTTTAAGAAAAATCTAATGTGTCACTTGGAACATATATTTCCATACAAGATCCTTTGAATCCTTTTCAAAAATTACTCAATTCAGAAACCAAATATGGTTTCTAGTATATACTTCAGGTATATTATTTAATTTATTATATACTATTTACTTAAGTATTTAATATATGCTATTTATTTATGTATCAAGCCACAGATGTCTTCTCTGTGTTGCTCTAATAGCGGTCATGAATTCACTTATTGAACTTGATATCTGGCATCTTTTTAACTATCACTCTGTCCTGTGCATGAAAATCTTTAATGTAGTCCTATACAATTTACTAGCTTTTGCTAGTTTCAAAGCCAACTTTGATGAAGACATGAAAATATCAAGCTTATGTACATTTATATCAATATTCTCAGATTTCCTCATAATTAATAGATTTATATTTTTAAGTCTGGATGTTTTATAAATAAATCAAAAGAAAGATGGTTTCCTACTACAGTCTGAAAATAGTCGTTGAACGAACTCTCCCTCAGGAACAGTTCCTTCTTGGAACAGTTGTTGGGAGATGATAGAATTGAGATCATTAAGCAAAAGTTGTCATCGTCACCTTGCTGCCCACTCTAATCCTTTTCTAACACCATGCTTCACTGTTAATAGAAATATAAATATATAAGGCAGGGAAAGACTCCCAAAACTCTACCCTGGTTTTATGATGCCTTTATTAAAGAACACTTTGCTCACATCAACCTTTTTAATTGTCCCTTTGTGTTATTATACCCTGAAGCAGCATTTCTTAGCAAGATTAGGGTGAGTAAAAGGTTTGCTCTTCTTTTGCCAAGTGTGAGACAATCAGCGATTGTACGGGAAGTTGAGAAATGAGAGCCAGCCTGATGCCTGTACTGTGTGCAAGTTCTCAGCTTTAGGAAAGAGTTCATGTGCAAATTGTGGTTATGGAAATCGATTCTCTTTGTTAGAAGGAAATAAAGGGAACCCGACGGCGATGTAAAACAAAGCTTATTGCTTACTGGCAAGGGAGAGCCACATCATCCAAGAGCAAGTTGCTCTCCTAGTATAAATTGAAAGAGCTAGATAAAGGGCAAAGAGGTGGAGGTACATCAGATAAGATGAGATTCTAACTTCTGGCTTCTTGTTGGCTCAAGGTGAATAGCAAATTATTCCTTGCTACTGTCATCTTTAGATTTCATCACCAGAGCTTTAAAACTTATCTGAAATAGCCCCAGGATAGGTTGCATAGGATTTCAGCAGGCCTGTGATTTAGCCGATGGGCTTTTACGCCTATACTAAAAGCTTTGCAAGATTTTCCTTAATATCTTAAAACCATCATTGCTTTCAGTACCCCAGATTGAGTACTGCTGGTCCCGTGGATGTGTCCAAAGGGGAGTAGAAACAGCACTACGTGTGGTAGAGATCATACCTAATTATGGGAATCAAGAAGGGACTCACAGAGGAGATAACATTTGAGTCAGACCTAGAAGAAAGCTGGCAGAAGTTGCCCTTGTAGTGATTTCTCTTCATTAAGCAGAGGCAGCTTTGAGTAAGTAAACCATTATTCTGTTTCTAAGTCTGAAAGCAATCCCTTTGATATAAAGATGTGGGCCATACAGGTGTTTTAGAAATAAGTTTTTATGGAAACAATACATAGTTTTGCTGCATAGATTCATAGCACTTTGGAGTTAGAAGGTCTTAGAGATCATGTGGCCAAGTACTCCACAGACCTCGCTGCAGTGCCCCACAGGGTCCACTGTTGAGTGGACAATGGACAAAGATGGGGGTAGAGATGGCCAGTAGAGCTCAAGCTCCAATCTTCCTACCTCACCAGGGACTGCAGTTACATGGATGCTTGATATCATCTCATAGGTCACTGAGACTGCATTCATTTTTTCCATCTTTTTTCCTCTGTGCTCCAGTTTGGATAATTTCCATTGATATGTCTTCAAGTTAACTGATCCGTTCTCCTGCAATGTCCAATCCTATTTAGGAATTCAATGAATTTTTTTCATTTCAGATATTTTCTCAATTCTAGAATTTGTCTGGTTCCTTTCTATGATTTCCATTTTCTCTGCTGATATACCCTATCTTTTCACTCATTATGGCCATTTTTCTCCTTTCAATTTTAAAAAATATTTATAATCACTGTTTTAAGTTCTTGTCTGCCAGTCTCATCATCTTTGTCATTTTGAGGCCTCTTTCTATTAAATACTTTTTCTCTGGATTGTGGTTCACATTTTCCTACTTCTTCACATGTCTAGTAATTATTACTTGTATGCTAAACATTGTAGATGATACTTTATAGGGCATCTAGATTGTGTAGTGTTCCTTTAAAAGGTGTTGAATTTTGTTCTGTCAGGCAGTTAAATTATTGGTGAGTTATCTTGATCCAATTAGATTTGTTTCATGCTTTGCTGGATTAGGTCTTTTTCAGTTTTGTTCAGTCTTGGGCATGAAAATGGCAATATTGTATTCTTGCCATGCCCAGTATGTTTAGTCTCTGCTAATGACTGTTTTCTCTTCTGTTTTCTGTTTAGCCACTGATATCTGTAGCGAGTTCCACAAAGAAGACCGTGTTCATGTAGGAGAACACAAAACCCCTTGAGAAGGAAGCCTTGAAGCAGGAATCCCTGCCAGGAACTTCCAGTATGACTCCAGGAATGCCTCCACAGATTCCTTCTTCAGAGCCATCTGTCCAGGTTGACTGGAACATTGAAACTCCACAAGACATAGATTACCAGGCTTTTTAGCATGAAATTGCTCCTGAAATGCATCCTAGCTCCACATATCCTCCCTAGGTTATAGAAGGTGGATGATTCTAGTGATGCTTCTCTCAAAGCTGCAAGCTGAGAAAATGGCCAGCTAGAAGAGCTCTTACTTGAAGATGATTAACTATGTGGATTAAACCAAGATATGAGAGGCTGTGGAAGGAGATGTCTGCAGGGACTCTCCAGCCCAAGTCCTGTCCTGACAGCCATGAAAACCCCTTAATCATGTGAAGATTTGAACTACTTATAGGATAAAATAACTCATAATAAGGATTTAAAATAAGTAACCAGGGCCTCCCTGGTGGCGCAGTGGTTAAGAATCCGCCTGCCAATGCGGGGGACATGGGTTCGAGCCCTGGTCCAGGAAGATCCCACATGCCGTGGAGCAACTAAGCCTGTGCGCCACAACTCCTGAGCCTGCGCTCTAAAGCCCGTGTGTTACAACTGCTGAGCCCACGTGCCACAGCTACTGAAGCCCGTGTGCCAAGAGCCCATCCTCTGCAACAAGAGAAGCCACGACAATGAGAAGCCCGCGCACCGCAACGAAGAGTAGCTCCCATTCGCCACAACTAGAGAAAGCCCACGCGCAGCAATGAAGACCCAACACAGCCTAACTAAATAAATAAAATACATTTATTAAAAAAATAATAATAAGGAACCAAACTGATGAGACTTTTTCCTTTTGCTTTATCATTTTTCTTTGGAGACTAGACAGTGAAAACACATCCATCTCATGTGTTCATATCTTAACTTTAGCTGAATTTTGCAATCAGGCCTCTTGGAGTGTTTACGCATGTCCTTATTTTTGAAACAGCTCCAGTGACAGTAAAAGTTAGGAGTTTGACTTTTTTTTCAATTATTTTCTATCTGTATTCATGTAAATATCATCTATATGCTGATGACTTGAGATTTATGTCTTTAATCAGAATTTCCTTGAACTTGACTGCCTGTTTGACATTTCTCCTTGGATAACCAATGGACATCTCAAACCTAACTACAGTTGACGCTTGAACAACACAGAGCTCAATCCACATATAACTTATAGTTGGCCATCCATACCTGAGGCTCCTCCATACCCTTGGATTCAACCAACCACTGACTGTATAGTACTGTAGTATTTACTATTGAAAACTATCTGTATGTGAGTGGACCTGTGCAGTTTGAACCCATGTTGTTCAAGGATCAACTGCAATCCAAATGGAATCCTTTATATCCTCCCTGAATTGGTTTCTACCATTTTTTTTAATCTGCTCAGTCAAAACTTCTGGTGCCATCCTTGGCTCTACTCTTTTTTTGTTAGCCCTAAATCTGGTCTGTTGGCTTTCCATTTAAAATAAAGATAGAATTCAACCACTTGAATGCATAAGCCACAATCATCTTTTGCCTAAATTATTACAATAGCCTGTTAACTGAACACCCTTCTTCTGCCCTTGACCTTTCTAGTCTATCCTCAACATTAAAGTCAGGATGATCTTGGTGAAACATTAAGTCAGATCATGTCTAATGAGCAGCTTCCCATCTCAGTCACAGAAACATTTAAGGCCCCTACCATGACCTACCAGACTATAAGAGTGATTCCCCATCACTTTTTTTTTTTTTTTGCGGTACGCGGGCCTCTCACTGTTGTGGCCTCTCCCGTTGTGGAGCACAGGCTCCGGCCATGGCTCACGGGCCCAGCCGCTCTGCGGCACGTGGGATCTTCCCGGACCGGAGCACGAACCTGTGTCCCCTGCATCGGCAGGCGGACTCTCAACCACTGCGCCACCAAGGAAGCTCCCCCATCACTTTTTTACTCTCCGTATTGTTCTCTCCATGCCAGCTATGCCAACCTCCTGTTCTTCAAACATGCCAAGCATGGTTCAATCTCAGAACTTTTGCTTTCGCTTCTCTCCACTTGGAAAGCTCCCATCTCCCCATACCCCTGGATTTCTGCAGATTCTCTTGTGGAATTAAAGAAACCTCAGCCAAAGTTGGAGTTGGGACACGAGTGTAGGGGGAGCTCTCATGCCCCTCCATGCGTCACCAATTGCTCCAAATATGAAGAGACAAAATTTGCCTACATCTCCAACTGAAGTGCCTCTACTTTACTATCCAGCAGGGGGAATAAAACTTTTCTCCACCCAGTGACAGCCCAGCCAGTAAGAGACTGTAGTAACACAACCAATGAGAAGCCTCCATACTTTGGACTCCCAGCTTCCTCCAATGGGCTCTTTGATTATCACAGCCCCTCCCAATTCCCCCCTCTTCTCTATAAAAGCAAGTTCCCTTCTTCTCTGGATTTGCTTATGATCTGAATTGCAATTCCTCTGCTATTCCCTAATAAATACTGTTTCTGGTAAAATAACTGTCTTTCCTGTTATTAAAGTTGACACACTCTTCATTTAGATCTTCACTCAAAAGTTGCCTTTTCAATGAGGGCTTTTCAGCCATCCTATCTACATTTCCTATATATACATCCTATTTGTACTGCAACCCACAACGTTTCACGCCCTCTTCCCTTGTCAGTCCCCCTCAGGAGAATGTGAGCTCCGTGAGGGCAGGGATTTTGTCCGTTTACTTTGGTATCTCCAGCACCAAAAAGAGTGCCCAGTGCACAAGAAGTGGCCAGTAAATATTTGCTGAATAAGTAAACGAATGAACTTATATAAGGGCTGGCAACTCATAGCAGACATGTGAAAATGACAAGCTAGCCAGTTTTGATTGGCACAAGGGTTAGGTTGCAATTCCAGACCCCTGACCCATTCCTCTAGCTCAGGATTGGCTACCTAATATGCAGGGCCCAATGCGAAATGAAAATGTGGGCTGCCTCCATCAAAATTATGTGCTTCAAGATGATGACAGCAGAGCATTAAACCAAGTGTGCAGCCTTTCCAAATTCAGGTCCTGTGTGACTCACGAAGTTGGCCCTGCTGCAGCAAGCACTGCCGCCGCATGGAATATCTATGACAAGGGCTTGTCTTCCCCAACCGTATGTTTAGGCCTTAGGATGGGCAGATCAAGTATATCAAAGATCACACCACTACCCTCTTCAGGGTGAAATCTCCCCCCGGCCTTCCCCCACACTCACACACATAAATCAATCCAAGGCTGCCACATGCAGTACCCCACACGTGCCAAGCTTAAGGGAAATGCTCAGAACTTTGGACAGCACAGCTACTGTGGTATCCCCTATGTCTCCTGGACGTGGATGGCTAGCCCAGGTCTCTCCTGAGATGGAAATGAACTCTCCTCAGAAACTGGGGCTTATAATTAATGAGAACTCTTGGAGCCTGTGGAAAACCATACAGTCATGCTGACAATCAGAAAGAATAAACCGTCAGTGTAAAAACAGCACTTCTCAAGCCTTAATGTTCATACAGATCACCTGGGGAGCTTGTTAAATGTCGCTGATTCTGATTTACTAGATTCGGGGGGATCTGAGACTCTGCATTTCCAACAGTTTTCTCCACCATGCCCAAGCTGTCTGTCCAAAGACCACACTTAGAGTAGTCAAATGCTAGAGCAGACCCTCACAACGTTAGCACTACTGACATTTTGGACATTCTTTGTTGTAATGAGCTGTTTTGTATGTTGTAAGATGTTAGCAGCTTTCAGGATGCTACTAGAGAAATGCAAATCAAAACTACAATGAGGTATTACTTCACACTGGTCAGAATGGCCATCATCAAAAAGTCTACAAATAATAAATGTTGGAGAGGGTATGGAGAAAAAGGAACCCTCCTACACTGTTGGTGGGAATGTAAACTGGTACAGCCACTATGGAGAACAGTATGAAGGTTACTTAAAAAACTAAAAATAGAGTTACCATATGATCGAGCAGTTCCATTCCTGGGCATACATCCAGAAAAGATGAAAACTCTAATTTGAAAAGGTGCATGCACCCCAGTGTTCATAGCAGCACTATTTATAACAGCCAAGACATGGAAGCAACCTAAATGTCCAATGACAGATGAATGGATAAAGAAGATGTGGTATATATATATATATATATAGAGAGAGAGAGAGAGAGAGAGATATACACATACACACCCACCCACACACACACACACACACACAAAATGGAATATTAGCCATAAAATAGAATGAAATAATGCCATTTGCAGCAACATGGATGGACCTAGAGATTAAGTGAAGTTAAGTCAGATAGAGAAAGACAAATATCAGATGATATCACTTATATGTGGAATCTAAAATATGACCCAGGAGCTTCCCTGGTGGCACAGCAGTTAAGAATCCGCCTGCCAACGCAGGGGACATGGGCTCGAGCCCTGGTCCGGGAAGATCCCTCATGCCACAGAGCAACTAAGCCTGTGCACCACAACTACTGAGCCCGCGTGCCACAACTACTGAAGCCCATGCGCCTAGAGCCGTGTTCTGCAACAAGAGAAGCCACCGCAATGAGAAGCCCGTGCACCACAATGAAGAGTAGCCCCCGCTTACCGCAACTAGAGAAAGCCCGCGTGCGGCAGCTAAGACCCAAGGCAGCCAAAAATAAATAAATAAATTTATTCAAAAAAAAAAAAGAATTGCCTCCTTCTAAAAAAAAAATAAAAGTAAATAAATAAATGTAAAAATGATTAGACCTACTGGTTCCTAGTGAAAAAGTATTAAATCCTAGGTCAGGGATGGGTTATAGGACTAGATCTCAGTTATGGGTTATATGAAAAGGGCCTCAGGCATGGACTTAACACCTTCGGGATGTTGTGGCCACACAGCAAGAAGGTATGAAGAGGTTTATTACTCACATAATGAGGCTTCCGGGCTTCCCAAAACAGGTTTGAAAATGGCTTAAGACAGCTAGGAAAGGAGACCGGCTTGGGGTTTGTATTGTGTTTAGGGGAGGGGCCCAGGTAGGAGCTACCATACATGGGGAGGGTCTTGTGTGGTTTGAAACTCCTGCTGTGCCAAAGTTGGGAGCACCTGAGCTTATCAGCTGGCCTGGTGATGCCAGGCACAAGGAGAAGAGAAAGAGTTAAAGCCAAAAGCTGTCAGGAGTCGAACATCAAAAAATGGAGCCAGGGATTTCCCTGGTGGCACAGTGGTCAAGAATCTACCTGCCAATGCAGGGAACACGGGTTCGAGCCCTGGTCCGGGAAGATCCCACGGGCCGCGGAGCAACTAAACCCACGCGCCACAACTACTGAGCCTGCGCTCTAGAGCCCGCGAGCCACAATTACTGAAGCCCGCGAGCCTAGAGCCTGTGCTCCGCAACAAGAGAAGCCACCGCAGTGAGAAGCCGGCACACCTCAACAAAGAGTAGGCCCCCGCTCGCCGCAACTAAAGAAAGCCCACGAGCAGCAATGAAGACCCAACGCAGGCAAAAATAAATAAATTTACTAAAAATATGGAGCCAGACTCCACTACAGAGGGCAACCCTGGGAAACTTTGAGTGACCTTGACCCGCTCCATCTTTAGTAAAGCACTCCAGGCATGTGCTGAGGTCATTGCATCTAATTTGCACCTGGTGGGAAGGCATGCAGCCAGGCTTTCCAGAGTGGCTGAAAAAGGTCAAGGAATCCCAAAACCCCACACAGAGCAAACAGCTTTGTAGAAGACCCAGTGTACTCCTTGGTGGATCTGCAGCCCCTCAGTGGGAAGGTGAAGTCCAGGTAGCTTGCCCTCCATCTGGGAGCTGCTGTCTCCTGGACATCACAATCTGTGTGAGGGAAGTGTAACCTCTGCCTGCTTGAAAGGATTCCATGCTTTTTTGCCTTTGTTACATTATTTGGCCCCAATTTTGGATTCTATCACTGGGCAGTGATAATTTAATCAGTCACTACCAATGTTCTTTACATTGACTTTTTTGTTGTTGTTTTATTACTAAAAACGTGTTACAGTGAACTTTCTTGTACACGTATCTGAGTAAATCTCCACTGATATATCTATGGATTGCTAAATCAAAAAAATTTGCATTTGGGGGGCAAAAGACAGGAATGAATAGACATTTCATCAAAGAGGATGGACACATGACAGCTAAGCACATGAACATATGTTCAACATCAGTAGCCATTAGGGAAATGCAAATTAAAATCACAATGATATTACTACACATATGTCATAATGGCTAAAGTTAAAAGATAATGCCAATACCAAATGTCAATGGCGAGGATGAGGAGAAACCAGATCACTCATACTTTGCTGGTGAGAATGTAAAATGATACAGTTACTCTGGAAAATAGTTTAGCAGTTTCTTATGAAACTAAGCATATAATTAATAGCCATACAAGCCAGCAATTGTACTCTCGGGCACATATCCCAGAAAAATTAAAACTTATGTTTACATATAAACCTTATGTGAGTGTTTATAAAAGCTTTATTCGTAATAGGCAAAAACTGGAAATAACCCAAGTATTCTTCAGTGGGTGAATAGTTAAACCAACTGTGGTACATTCATATCGTGGAATATTACTCAGCAGTAAAAAGGAACGAAATATTGATACATGATCAACTTGGATGAATCTGAAGGAAATTATGCTAAGTGTTTTTACATGCTATAGGAATCCACTTATATAACACTCTTGAAATGACAAAATTACAGAGATGCAGACTAGATTAGTGATTGCCAAGGCTTAGGGACAGGGGTTGGGGAAGGAGGGAGATGGATGTGGTTAAAAAAGAGCAACAAGAGGAATTCTTGTGATGATAAAACTGTTTCATCTTTTGATTGTGGTGATGGATACACAAAGTTACATATGTGAAAAAAATTGCTTAGAATTAAACACACACATATACAAATAAGTACAGGTAAACAGGGGAAATCTGAACCAGACTGGTAAATTGTACCAATGTCAGTATCATAGTAGTTCTATAGTTTTGCAAGATGTTACCTTTTGTACATGAGATCTCTCTATATTATTTCATACAACTGTATGTAAATCTATAATTATCTCAAAATTAAAAGTTTAAAATTTTAAAAGTTGTAAAATTCTTACCTTATGTACAGTCCATTTTCACACATCCTCAATTATCCCCATAATGTATTTTAACTTTTATTTATTTATTTATTTTAAAAATAAAGTTTTATTTTTAATTGCAATCAATTTCACCAAGTTGTCATCTGGAAAGTCTAGACTAATTTACACTCCTACATGAAAATGGCCATTTCTTTATACTCTTGCTACACTGAGTTAGTTTTTTTTTTTTTTTTTGGTTGTGCTGGGTCTTAGTTACAGCAGGTGGGCTCTTTAGTTGCAGCAGGTGGGCTCCTTAGTTGTGGCTCCAGGCTGAGCTAGTTATTTTACTTTTATTTTCTGCCAATCATACATGAAAAATAGTAAAGTTCTTTATGTATATTCTGAATACTAAACCCTTATCAGTTATATGTTTTGCAAATACATACTGTTGTTATCCCCATTTCACCAGTGAAGAAACTGAGGCACAAAGACATTAGGTAGCCTGTCTGAGCCCGTGTGGCTAGGAGGGGGAGAGCCAGTGTTCAAATCCCAACATTTTGGTTCCAAAGGGAGGGCTTGAGCTCACTCACCAGCACTGTCCTCAGAAAAGCGGGCTTAGAAACAAAGGGTTAAGGGCACTTTGCTCAGAAGCCTCATCCTCTCCCAGCTGAGATGGCTCTACCCTGCAGTCCAGGACAGACCAAGTCATGACTGGTTACCAGACTCTCACAGGCTTTCCTGGGGCTAGCCTGGCCCAGGGGTTGAAAATGGCAAAGTGAAATGACCAAGCCCTCTCCCCTCCGACGCCCGGCAATGCCTGGAAGTCACTGCCAGCGCTTGTGCTGCCCCTTCTGATGCACACATTCTTTCTAAAGGGAGCTGAATGCCTTCACTCAGGTTAGAGTCTTTCTCGCCTCTCCCTCTAAGCTTATATTATGCGTCTCACCTCTGACCAGGCTTGCTTTGCTCTTGCTGAGCCATTGACAAGCAACTGAAGAAAGACTCTCTTATTTTCCTCACCCTCTAGTTCTTGTGGTTGGCAGCTTTCCTCACTTATCCTGTCTATCGATCAAGAGCAGCTGTGATGGACAGAAGCAGTAAGGGATTCAGTGTTGAGTGCATGGGAAACGTTCAATGACCACAGTAACGGGCCAGTGCAGGGGGACATGACGGCATAAGCAAAGGCAGGTGAACGACACCACAAAGAGCATTTCAGAGCAGGAGAAGGGCACGTGCAAAGGCACAAAGACAGGAGTGAAGACTCTGAAGCGTAAGCAGGGTGTGTGTGAGGAGCTGCCAGAGAGGCTCAGGGTGCAGGGAAAGGGCTGGATCCGAGAGGAATCTACAGTGAGTGGGAGAGAAGTCCAAAACGGCTTCCAGCTTTCATTTGTTTAGGGGGAAATTAAGGGGCTGAGTAAATTCACCCCAAAATAATGTCTGCTTTTGAAGGGACTTTAAAATCAGGACGTCTCCCAAAGAGCTAGGGTCTAGGATGGAGCACATCTTCCCCCGAAGGGTATGTGCTCATCAGACTCTCCATACCCTTCAAAAGGGAATATGGAAATTCCCACTTTCCACTCAAGTTCATTCCTCCACACATGTTTAAAGAAAGAAAGGGACATAGTTTAAAAGCATGATCTTCATTGTCAGTAATAATATCTGACTTATGTTGGACATTGAATATGAGCCGGGCACGATGCTAAGTGCTTAATTGCATTACCTCATTTACATCTCACAATACTCCACAAGTTGGATACTTGAATAATCCCCATGTTATGGATGAGGAAACAATTTAGGTTCAGGAGCTGATGGCTGGCCCAAGGTCAGACAGCAAGGCAGTGGCACTCGGGTGTGTCTGTCAGGAGCCCACACACTTGACTGCCAGGTGGTGCTGCCTAGTGCTTTCTAGTGAAGGAATTTTAATTCCTCTGTCCGTGGATATTTTGCTTCAAGTCAATTACAGTCTTTTTTTTTTTTTTTTTTTGCGGTACGCGGGCCTCTCACTGTTGTGGCCTCTCCCGTTGCGGAGCACAGGCTCCGGACGCGCAGGCTCAGCGGCCATGGCTCACGGGCCCAGCCGCTCCGCGGCATGTGGGATCTCCCCGGACCGGGGCATGAACCCATGTCCCCTGCATCGGCAGGCGGACTCTCAACCACTGCGCCACCAGAGAAGCCCAACTACAGTCTTTTTCTTACCTCTCAGATGAAATCAAATCTTCAAAGAGGTTTCAAATGATCATTGTCATCCGGAAGCGTTTAACCCCACTCGTTCATATTTTATTGTCTTGATTATCATCCAAAATTAACCAACACTCTTAAGCATTTAAAATCCCAAACAGGATACTTCAAAAATTCATGTTAGACCCTTTAGGGACACTGTGATAACCATATAAGTGATGAAGTCCATCACTAAAGCTCTTCCCAGTGACTGAGTAATACCATCCAGTGAAAATATTCTTTTGAATAACTAGTACCTAGTAATATCATTGTTATATTTTTATGTAGATTGTAAATATTTTTCAAAAGGTTGAATAATATCCTGTGGGGTGGAATAAATCTCACTTTTCTATCTTTGGAAAGAGAACACGAAGAATGATTTTGGGGGAACGCATGCAAAACCTGTGATGTCACAACCAGATATTTTCAGAATCTGAGAATGCAATGGCTTAAATCAACTAAAAATGTGGTTCCAAAAGATGCTTGTCAGCAAAGAAAAACTGGTGAGTGATTTTCTGGACAGGATTCAAATTTATGATGTGTATGAAGAGAGTTCAATGCTTACGCCAACAGTTCCTCAAGGAATAGCTCTGAACACTGTTGCATGTCTCATATTACTAATGGGAAAGTTCTCTGGGTCTTTCTGTGTTCATGTTTGAGTTCTTTTTGTCAAGAAGAAACTTCTTCTGATGCCTTTCAACAGAAGGCAAGTCCAAACGTCACAGATGGCAGAAAGTCCCATTAAGTGTTCCCAGAAAGCAGACTTTTGGAAGCCATGGTCAGAAGTCATCCTGACACCCTAGTGTCAGGGATTTCTTGGGTCTTCCCACCTCAAAGAAATTATTAGAAAAGAAAAAAAAAAGTTGGTTGCCATTGTCAAAAAGGATGACCTCCAGGACTAAAAAGATAGCATCCAAAGATATTGTCTAAAAATATTACACTCGTAGATAAGTTTAGCTAAAGTGAAATGGAATTATCAAAAATTTCAGGAGAAATACAGTTCATAGATACCGGTTATCGGGGCAAAAATCGCTCCACAAGAGGCACCAGAAAAGAAAAGTCCACATATATAATGCCAAGAAGGGAGAAACTGGTCAGGAATCATTGCCCCTAATGATGAAACACAAGTCTATTTTAAGCCAGACTGCAATAATTCCCTACAGCCCAAAAAAAGTCACCACTGGGGACGTATTCCAAGACCGTAATGCGTCAGAATGAATTACCTCCAGATCATTTGTCTGAAAAACGAACTACATGGCCAAAACTAGCTGACGAGAGACTTTGCAAGAATTATCACTAGGGGAGATCAGTTCTGCAGATGAGCCTGGCTAAGGAAAATCCTCACGAATAATGGCCAATAGAAAGCCATTTCATGAGAAAAGTTAGCCAGGGGAAAAATTCCTCAATATTCATCACTGTCAAAATCAGTGTATAAAACCAGTGCTTATGAGATGCCTCAAAAATCAGTTGCTGGCCTTAGAAAGAAAGTTTCCATCAAGAGGATTGGCCAGAATAGATGTTCAGAAAAGTCATACAGAAAAATAATTCCCAGAGGTCAAGATGTTTAGAATAAAACCCTCAAAAGAGGCAGGATCTGAGGAATGGTTTGTTGACTCAATGAGAAATGATAAAACTAAGAAAACCTTGAGGGACTTCCCTGGTGGCGCAGTGGTTAAGAATTTGCCTGCCAATGCAGGGGACATGGGTTTGAGCCCTGGTCCGGGAAGATCCCACATGCCGAGGAGCAACTAAGCCCGCGAGCCACAATTACTGAGCTGACACTCCACAACTACTGAAGCCCGCACTCCTAGAGCCCGTGCTCTGCAACAAGAGAAGCCACCACAATGAGAAACCCATGCACTGCAACGAAGAGTAGCCTCCGGTCACCACAAATAGAGAAAGCCTGCGCAGCTACAAACACCCAACGCAGCCAAAAATAAATAAATTAATTTAAAAAAAAAAAAAGAAAGAGAGAAAGAAAACCTTGAAATCTGGGGAAATTTAACAATTGTTTAAGGGCAAGCCCCGGGGCAGAAGTTGTCAGGGTTATTCCTCAGAACAGTCAGTAGTCAGGTTTACTGAAGGGGTTCTGCAGGGTGATATTCCTGAGAACGTGCCTTGGGGTACATTAGTATTCATCACTAGATCCCTTCAACACAAAATATCAAAAGAATTATCACTGTCGTGGGTAAAGCTACCAAACCAAATAAAGAACCTTAAATAAAGAACAAATTTCTCAGCAAATGTCATCACAAATAATAGTAAGTAAGTCTAGTCAAATAATGCCATCTGGAGATAAAAAAAAAAGGTTCAGGGCTTCCCTGGTGGCGCAGTGGTTGAGAATCTGCCTGCTAGTGCCGGGGATGCGGGTTCAAGCCCTGGTCTGGGAAGATCCCACATGCCGCGGAGCAGCTAGGCCCGTGAGCCACAACTACTGAGCCTGCGGGTCTGGAGCCTGTGCCCCGCAGCAGGAGAGGTCTCGATAGTGAGAGGCCCGCGCACCGTGATGAAGAGTGGCCCCTGCTCGCCGCAACTGGAGAAAGCCCTTGCACAGAAACGAAGACCCAACACAGACAAAAATAAATAAATAAATAAATTTAATAAAAAAAAAAAAAGGTTCAAGCATATGACTAGTCAGCATAAAAATCTTGCAAGCAATTCTTTAGGAACAACTACTGAGCCTGTGGGTCTGGAGCCTGTGCCCCGCAGCGGGAGAGGTCTCAATAGTGAGAGGCCCGCGCACCGTGATGAAGAGTGGCCCCTGCTCGCCGCAACTGGAGAAAGCCCTTGCACAGAAACGAAGACCCAACACAGACAAAAATAAATAAATAAATAAATTTAATAAAAAAAAAAAAAGGTTCAAGCATATGACTAGTCAGCATAAAAATCTTGCAAGCAATTCTTTAGGAGAGGAACAAGTAATGCATACTTTGAGCCAGGAACTTCTCCCCAGCAAATGCTGTCAGAAAATCTATGGAGAGGATCCAACTCAGTGAAGTTCCCTGGCAAACACGATTCCAAGGAAGAAAATCTTTAGAAACAGGTAGTCAAGACAAAACGTCTTAGGGATAGGGAGTGGTTTGGAGCAAGGCTGAGCTGACATGAGCTTATGATGCCATGTGTTTGTAGCCCATCAGAAAGAAGTGCTCTGCACATTCTCTGCTTCAGAAATGACCTCTCCTGAGGTCAACTCCGTTATCTCAATTCATTTCTTTTCAGAAAAAACAGATAGCCAAGGTAAAGTAAATCCAGGCCAAGTAGTTCCACAGATGTCATCTTGTAGTGCAAACCCTGTAGTCAGTGTCACCCAAGCTAAAGCTTTAGGTCTTCCTTTTGTATTCTATGACCCATTTCTGGAAAGCCATAAGGCATGAAGATTTTCTCCACTTCAAGTTTAATTTACTTGCCTTTAGTGATTCAAAAAAAATCTTTTCAGAAGTTTTCACGAGAGGTAACTCCAGACTAAGGTTAACAAAGCTGATAGATAACGGCAAACAGAAATGAAAGTCACAGCATCAGAGAATGAGGTCAGTCAGGATGAAGTACCTAATGGATAAATGAGAGGAGTGTAGCTCCTTCTCTCAGTGAATAATGGAGACAAAACAAAAAATAAAAAACTGATGATAAGATTGGCCAATTTCTACTTGATTTTCATCCCAAGTAAATTGTTATTTATTTGGAAAGCAAGCAGCATAACCTAAGGATTAAGAGCAAGAATTTTGGCCTCCACAAGACCTGGGTGCAAATCCACGCCCCGGCACTTACTAGCTGTATGGCCATGAGCAAGTTACTTAAGCACTCTGGGCCCCATATGCCTGCCCTTCCTAAAATTAGAATTCTAATAAGCTTCACCACATAAAGTTGTTTTGGGGTTTCCATGAGGCAGTACATACAATACACAATAGCTATTGGCCATGTTTCTGCAGCTTAAACTGGCCTCTGAAAACCATAGCATTAAAAGTAATTATGCATGGGCTTCCCTGGTGGCGCAGTGGTTGGGAGTCCGCCTGCCAATGCAGGGGACACGGGTTCGTGCCCCGGTCCGGGAAGATCCCACATGCCGCGGAGCGAGTAGGCCCGTGAGCCATGGCCGCTGGACCTGCGCGTCTAGAGCCTGTGCTCCGCAACGGGAGGGGCCACGGCAGTGAGAGGCCCGCGTACCGCAAAAAAAAAAAAAAAGTGATTATGCATATTTTATTTTAGTGTCTTATTCCACCTATTAGTTCAGACTCTTCCCTAGCTTATTTTTGTCATCCCTAATGATATGCCAGGTGAGCTCACGCACGATGCCATGTAATGCCTCTCCCACTCAGTGAGCTTGCTCCGCAGGCTTCTACTCTCTGAGGAGTGGTTTGAAGGTTTCTGCCACCAAGCAGTTGCTGCGCCCTTCCACCTCATGACGGCTGCTGCCGCACTGCTCACCCTCCAAGGGATAACACAGCACCGCGTCCCCAGAGGCAGAGCCCTGGGCTGTGGGGCCTTCTGGCAGAAGTGGATCTCTTGCCTCTTTGTGCCACCCGTTTTCACCTGGTCATTGTTGCCCCCAGTCAGGAAGAATTCTCTTTGGAAATAGCTCTTGCAGCTTCTGATGGCAGCCCCTCTGCTCTCACAAAGTAAGTAAGACATGAGAAAGAGCTTTTTAATTTATCAAGCTGTATAAAGATGTGTGTACAGAGTTGTTCATTAAGATAAGTTTATAAAAATGAAAAACCCGGAGCAATCAGAATGTCCACCAATAGGGAGAATGTGGTACAGCTAAATGATCACATGATTTTTATGTATGTGTGAATGTGTGTGTGTGTGTGAGAGAGAGAGAGAGAGAGCCAGGTGGGAGAAATAAGAGGGGTTTGAAAGGATGCTGTAAAAAAGGGTGGGTTTCTTCTCCTTATTCAAAAACTATTTTTATTAGACTCAGAATCTACATGACTAAAAAGAAAGCTTCTCTCCTTTTTAATATTTCTTCCTCCTGCCTAAGTAGTGCCCTTCAAGAACCCAAGGAAAGGGGAAGAGGTTAAAAGACAGACATGACTGGAGGTTGCAGGGCCCAACCTTGATAGCCCACCACCAGGGGGCAGCATCAGAGAGACAAGGGCAGGGGGGCCTGCGAGGAGCTCCACGTTTCTGAACTTTTGCAAGCCCCGCCTGCCCACCTTTCCATCTAAGGGTTTCGTTTTACATAAGTGGCCAAATGAACTCCAGAATCTTGTGTTATTCTATCCCCGGTTCCAATCTGCTTAGCATCTAAACTTTTCTTAAATATTTGAACATTTCCCAAACAACTTCACAGAACAAAAACAAAAACACACAAACACAGACTGACAACAATTTTGAGAGCTGATTACAAAAAGAGTACTTTGATTTGGTATTTAATTTCTTGTATATTTCAGAGATAGAGAGATAAAAGATAGATAGCACAAAAGGCATTACTGGAATTCATCATGGAAACATTCCACTATGACTATTACGCAGCCATTAAAAGCAATAATGTAGAAAGATATGTGTTGGCATAGCAAATGTATTATCTTAGAGTGTGCATGTGTGTCTAGGCATAGATGAATTTATATTTTGTTATACTTTTCTGCATCACAAACTTCTTTATAATGATCATAAATCTTTTATAAAATTAAAAAGAAAGAAAAAGAAATAAAACTATTTTCTCCATTGGGGAAACAAAATTTACTTTTTAAAAGTAAAATTTATCAATATGAACCTGAGAAGCCCCAATTTTTTTTAAGTGTAAAATGTACATTTAAACTTGAGTTTTCACTGTGACTGCTAAATGGATGCTTAATTCCCAGTCCTTGTGTTTCCACAGAATTCTCCAAGACCAGCCTCCAGATGGGACAGTAATGGAGTGAACTCTGCTGGTTACTTGCTCCATCAGCCCTCCCTCTAGGAGGAGAATTGAGCTCTCTGGTTGTTGAGATCGTCTGGCGCCTGATAGTCTTGGGGTCACATTTCTCTGCTGGGCAGAGGGAATGTATTAAATGTCACACTGTTTGGGATTTCTTTTCCTCCCTGGTCCCTTGAACCTGTCAGTACTTGTCAGAGGCTCAGCAGGTATTCACGCTCTTGGTTTCAGCTTCTCCACCTACAATTTGGTGGGAAAGTCAGGCTTGTGGAGGGAGATGGGAGACTCTACCACATTCTTCATTTAGCAGCTTACCTATCTCTCTGAACACAATCTTAAATAAACTATAGTTCCACTGAAAGGCAAGGAGAACTCATTGAAACTGCTCTCTTGTCATAACACTGCCCTTCAGATTATTATTATTTTAATGGCCTTTGAAGTTGCCATTATCCATTGCTCATGACTAGTATAATGATCACTAATACAACCATCATTAGCTAAATGCTTCTAACTCTTTCCTACCAGGCATAGTCCGTCAGGGGTCTCATGCTCAAGAAGTCAGTCTCTGCTATACAGACATTTCTCCAAAGAAGACATATAGATGGCCAATAGACACATGAAAAGATGCTCAACATTACTAATTATTAGAGAAAAGCAAATCAAAACTACAATGAGGTATCACCTCACACTGGTCAAAATAGCCGTCATCAAAAAATCTACAACCAACAAATGCTGCAGAGGGTGTGGAGAAAAAGGAGCCCTCCTACACTGTTAGTGGGAATGTAAATTGGTGCAGCCACTATGGAAAACAGTATGGAGGTTCCTTAAAAAACTAAATACAGAGTTGCCATATGACCCAGAAATCCTACTCCTGGGCATATATCCAGAGAAAACTCTAATTGGAAAAGATACACCCACCCCAATGTTCATAGCAGCACTATTTACAATAGCCAAGACATGGAAGCAACCTAAGTGTCCATCCACAGATGAATGGATAAAGAAGATGTGGCACATATATACAATGGAATACTACTCAGCCATAAAAAAAGAATGAAATAATGCCATTTGCAGAAACGTGGATGGACCTAAAGGTTATCATACTAAGTGAAGTAAGTCAGACAGAGAAAGACAAATACCATAGGATATCACTCATATGTGGAACCTAAAATATGACACAAGCGAACTTATCTATGAAACAGAAACAGACTCACAGACATAGAGAACAGACTTGTGGTTGCAAGAGGGAGGAGCAGTGGGGGAGGGATGTATTGGGATTTGAGGTTAGCATATACACACTAGTATATGTAGGATGGAAAAACAACAAGGTCCTACTGTAGAGCACAGGGAACTATATTCAATATCCTGTGATAAACCATAGTGGAAAAGAATGTGGAAAAGAATATATATATGTATATATAGAAAACTGAATTACTTTGCTGTACACCAGAAACTAACACAACATTGTAAATCAACTGTACTTCAATAAAATAAAATTTTTTTAAAAAGTCAGCCTCTGGTTATTCCACCCATGAACATCCACCTCCAACTTCCAGTATGACACTTCCTCTGTGACACTTAAATGAGTTAATTCACATAAAGCTCCTAGAGTGGTGTGCCTGGAACATAGGAAATCCTCAATAACATCAGCTGGTGATGCTCTTTTTATCACTATCGTTGTTGTTGTGCTAGGACCATGTAATGCTAAACCTGCAGTTGTGTTGCTGCGGGGGCTTTCCCCCAGCTCCCCACCACTGCCACGATTTTTCTTTCTCCCTTTACAAAAGTTCCAGCCTGTGTTTCCTTTCACAGCCATGTGGTGTCACCAGCACTTCACAAACGTTCAGCTGAAGTGGTTGTTCATTTCAGCATCCGGATCATGCCTCTATCAGACAGATCTTTCCGTGGATTGCAGAAACATTTCCTTTATATGTTTGTCTTCATGGAGATGTATTTAGTACTGAATTTTGTGTAAAGTACCCCTGCTTTAGCTTCCATATTTCTTGTTAATTATGCTGAGAAGATAGAAGCACACCAAGGAACAACTTGAAAAGAATAATGGTAATTTATTGAACACCTGCCAGGTGCGGCACTGTCCTAGGAGAGACAAAGTCCCTGCCCTCCTGGAGCTTACAGAGTAAGCTGAGCCAATGATGAAGATGAAGCTAGAGGAAGGACAGAAGCCACGGTGCAGATCACCTTGTATAGTTCAGGATCTTACAAATCTGGCCAGCCCCAACCTGGGTCTGAACCGATAGCAGCCCCCAAACAGGCAGCCCACGTCATGATGCTGGGTCACGTTGTCTAGGGGGAGCCAGATATCCTCAGGCTTGTGTGACTTGTTTCAGATGTGAGGTGAAAATTTTGCAAATGCGATGATGTGTCTGTATGTGTGTTTCCTTTGGTCGTGTGTGCATCTATCCAGTCATGTGGAGATGGATTAAAACCCCAGCTCTACATTTTCCTTGCTGCATGACCTTGGCCAAGTCACTTATCCTCTCTAGGCCTTCAGTGCTCATCCTTAAGTGGAGGATAGCAAGGCTTTCTTTACAGAACTGAGGTGAGGATTACCTGAGATAACGTATATAGACCACTTAGCACTGGGCCAGACAGATCATGAACACATGGTAATTGGTAGTTATTAGCTTCCCTATTATAACAATTAAGTTAACCCAAAACCACCAGGTACCAAGCATGAGCCAGGTACCGTGCTTGGCTCTGCACAGAGCAGAGAAATCAATCCAACATAATCCTTGCACTGAAAGAGCTTCTAATTCAATAGAGGAGCAAATTATACACCAAATAATGATCATACAGACTGACTGGAATCACGTGCCAAGAGAGGAACCACAAGTTGTAAGAGAATCCAAGGCAGGAGAGCTGCTGTGAATGTAGGAAAGGAGAATTGGCCTAGACCTTTGATCTAAACACAAGTAGGGGATGGAGGGGGCAAAGGTCAGACCCATGGACCCAAGATGGTGCAGAGGGAGCCAACTCCACCACCCAGGGTTGCTTTTACTGGGAAAAACAGAACGCAGGCGGCAGCCTACTAGGAGTGCCCATGCAATATCCTCAAGAAAGCTTCCTTCTTCTCCAAGGCTTGCAGTAGCTGACAAACTGGGTCATATAGGTGCCCCCTTAAGGTCTCACAGACATCCTGTGAAGAGAGAAGCTGTGGGTCTGCTCACAGAAATTTCCAAAGTGCCAGAGAAAGACTAAGCCCCTGTCTCAGGTCCTAGAGCCTCCTGCATTCATGACCACCTGATGACATATTCGGCAAACCGCCTCTGTGACACAGTGTCTTTATAGCCCAGAGCTACACAAATCGACCTCTAGCACAGATACTTTCCTTCTGGGAGGGTCAATGAAGTCTTCAAGAATGAGGTGACTTTGATCTGGGCCTTGGGGGGATTTGGGGAAGATGCTCTAGAAAGAGAGAAGAGAGAAGTAAGACAGAGGCAGAGACTGGAATGCACAGACCATGTATACAGTGTACATCTGGTAAATTATCCAGCTCTGCTGGAGCAGAGGACACCTGTACTGTTGACAATAAGCCCAGTTTCCAAGTGCTTCAGAGAGCGCTTACATTGTACGGGGTTCTAGGCTCAGGTCTGGCGTGCCTTATCTCATCAAGTCCTCACACACTAGATACTGTTATCTGTGTTTTTCTTTAAGAAAGCCTGAGTGAGATAAGTGACTATCTAAGGCTACAGAGATAAAGCCTGTTAAAGTGGAATTCAGCACTGACCCTAAGACTTAAGTCACTGTGCAATCTTAGCTTCCAATATGATTGGAAAAGTACCTTAGAGTTGGGTCACAGAGGGCCTTGAATACCTAGCAAAGAACATTGCATTCAGGGAAGCGCAAGCTCTGGAGTGAGAACATTTTGGAAATATCCAAGGTTGTGGTGGAATCTCCTTAAGCCTGAGCAGAAAGGTACATGCAGACCCAAGCCAACACACAACCGAACCTGGGGAGCAGAAAAACTCTGATTTGAGATAAGGTGGTGTCTGCTGGGAGTGTGACTCCAGATCCAGGGCACAGGAGAAGTCTGCCCAGGTGCTGGGTGTGCTCACTCTCCCACTCTTGGACAACAGTCTGGGCTTCTGTCATCTTTAGACCCAAAGGACCACCTGACTTGTTTCCATGGTTATACATATTTGTGCCCAGTAAAAATGAGCTAGCCAGGAGGCTGATGAGGAGAAGAGAGTGGAACTGATGAGAATTTGGAGTCTCGCAGGGCCTCCCCCATTGCCCTGGCTCACTTGGGGCCACCACGGGGGGCCTTGGGCTCCTCCCTTCCTTAATGAAGGAGGAGGGGAAACCCACTAGAGCTGCTGGAGAGGCAGGCTGCTGGAGCATGGAAAGCATCCAGCCATGAGTCAGGTCACCTTGAATGTGGATGATGACCTTGGGCAAATCTTTGCACCATTTGTAAAACAGTAGGACAAACCAGGTGATCCTGAAGAAACTTTGTTCTGTTTTGTGGTTAAAAAAATGCATAACATGAAATTTACCATCTTAACCATTTTCAAGTATACAGTTCAGTGGTGTTAAGCATATTCACACTGTTGTGCAACTGGTCTCCAGAATTTTTCCTCTTGCAAAATTGAAACTCCATTAACAAGAACTCCCATGTCCAACCCCCTTCTGCTTGGTAACCACCATGATATGTTCTCTTTCTATGAGTTAGACCACTTTAGATACGTCGTATAAGTGGAATCATACAATGTTTGTCTCTTTGTGGCTGGCTTACTTCACTTAGTATCATGTCCTCAAGGTTCATCCATGTTGTAGCATGAGACAGGATTTTTTTGATGCCTAAAGCTCAGCTTCTCTGTACATCAGTGCCAAATCAAATCTCGGAGACAGAGTTTTGGGTGAAGGAGAAAAGGATAGCTTTACTACTTTGCCAGGCAAAGGGGGACACAGCGGGCTCCTGACTCAAAAAACTATGTGTCCCCACTTGGAGAGGATAGTGAGAAGTTTTATAGCAGTGGTTCAAAGAGGGCATGATCAGCTCATGGCCATTCTTCTGATGGGTTGGTGATGAGGTAAGTAGGAGTCAGTATCATCAGCCTTCAGGTTCCAACTGGTCTGGGGTCTACATGCTTGTGGGCAGCATACCATCCTTAATCCTTAATCGTTAACCTCTCCCCACCTGGAAGGGGTTTCAGTATCTGCAAAACAGCTCAAGGATATTGTTGTGTGTATCCTTTGATGGGGAACGGGGGACCTTGTCCCAATGTTGCCCTATTGTTTCTCTTGACTGTTTGTTTCTCCCTGGTCTCACATCCCCTCCCTTCCCTAATTAACAACTGCTTGAATCTGCCCACTGGAACTCAGGGAAGGTCATGTAGGCTGATTGAAGGATATTTCCTGTAATCAAAGAAATGGGGGAACACAGAAAGGCTTTGTGCCCAGGAGCCCCAAAGGGCCCTGCTCAGTATCATTTAAGGCTGAATAACATTCCATGGTATATATATGCCACATTTTGTTTATCCAGTCACCAGCTGACAGACATTTGGTTGCATCCACCTCTTGGCTACCGTGAATAATGTTGCTATGAACATGGGTGTGCAAACGTCTTTTCAAGACCCAGCTTGACTCTCAGGTTTAAGATGCAACTAGTTTGGTTGTGTGTTTTATTACTGCTTTCTGTAAACAAACAAACAAATAAACAAACATGGAGCCTTTTGAAGAGTGAACTAATTGAGATTAACACTTCAGATGCTGCAGGGTGACATTAATTTGGGAAGTTTGGACACTCAAAGCTAAGATTTTGGCACGCAGCAAAGTCCCAAAGCTGCAGCACCAGGAGGAGCTAGAATAGCCCTAAACTGGGGCCTTGCAGAGAAAGCCCCGGCATCATTATGACCTTCAGTCATAACATTATCTAGGAACCCCTTTCAGCAGAGATAATGGGGATCTCTTCCTATAAATCATTTGCTGGATGAGTTATGCATTGACTTGTTGGAAAATACGGGAGATTACATGCCAGGTGTGCAGGAAAAACATTCTTCAAATTCAGTCACGTATACCATACCCCCAGGGAAAAACATTTAGGATCCATACAGTTTCCCTTGATATAAAGGTTTGCTTTTCCTCTCCTGAATAGCATGGTTGAAAGGTCTGGCCAACAATCAGGCTGGCAGGCATGTTACTAAATATTGGAACCTCTGCTTTCAGCACGATGACTCAGTGGGGTGGTGGGTGTTTGTTAGATGATTAATGTTTCAGTATAGGTGTGCCTGCTGGTTGGGGCACAGAAGTAACTTAAATCGCTAATCACAGAATCCTCTTCAGAGAAAACTGTAGTGAAACCTGGCTGATCCATTGAAACTCTCCTCCCTGGGTTTTTTGCCACAATGAGAATGCCTCTCTCAGGATGGTAGGGGGAGAGCCAAGCCATTCTTCTTAATAACAGTTGCCAAGCCCTTGTCTGGGAGTGTGGCTGTGATGAGCACAGTCTCTACCCTCGAGGTCCTAGTCCGGTGGGGGAGACAGAGAGAGGTAGGCAGTGTGGGAACAGAAGTAGGAACAAGCCTTGGGAGCCCAGAAGAGCAGAGCTAACTCAGGCAGAGTGAGAGGAAAAGCATTGCACAGGTTACTTCTGACCTGGGTGTTGAAGAATGAGGAGTCTTACAGGCAGAAAAGCATAAGGAAAGGCAGTCTAGGCCGGGGGAAACAGCCTGCATGCGTAAGAATGGCAGGATGGCTGAATAGCAGAGGGTTGAGGGTGAGGTTGAGACTTGGGAAGGCCTCTTAATGAAGTGTGAGAACTCCAGAACAGGCCCGCCGTACCCCTGCCAGGAGCTCTGGGGGGATGCGATGCCATTCCTGGTCTCCCTGGCTGCCCACAGTGTCTGACCAGGGAGAAACCACAGCTTACATTGTGCAGCTGCGTGCCCAGAACCGAGGATGGAGAAGGCATTGCTTCATGGGTGGCACAGGCACCACGTTCATGGCCGTGTGTGGGGAGGAGGCCCTCAATCACCAAAGAGGAGACCTTGCCAGCTTTGAGGGGATGTTTCCTCGGGTGAGGCTGAGGAGAGTGTGAAGAATATTCACCCCTCGGCTCCGTGCTGCAGCAGCCCTGGCCATCCCAGCCACTGACCTGAACTCACCAACATTCCTGGGATGCAGAAACAGCATCCACTGGCTCCAGCCAGGTCCCCGGGTGTCCTGGCAGCATGCCAGCGAGGGGAAGGTGACACTCTGAGATAGCAGCAAGAGAACCTAAGGCAAGGTGACTGCAGGCGGGGAGGAAGCTTTAGTTTTCTCTCAGAAGGACTGGCTGGTGGCAGCCTGCTATTGTCCAAAGCAGGTTACCTGTGGTTTGGGAGACAATGCTTTTTATCATCCCGACCATGGCTCTTCTATCTGGGACACAAGCTATACTGAATGGGACACTAGGAAAAGAGAGAAAAATTAGACAGTGTTAGGCAAACCTAGACTCTCTCTGGGGTGCTCTTCTTTCTAAACATTTTTAGACTGAAACTGCGTCTCCTGGGAGAGCCTCTAATGAATATGGAGCAGCCTGTCTCACTAGACAGATTTCTCTTTGTCCGGGAGTTCTGAGTGTCTTCTCTAGCCTCCAGAAACTGTAGGTGATTTTTTAAAATAATCATGAATAATTTAATGAGAGGTAGGCAGAGCTGGGCAGAACTATGGAGAACTCCCAGAGCAGGGGGATGCCCAAGGTGTGGAGTATGAGGAAACAGTTTTTTTTAGCATTGTAGCTATTTTATTTTTAGTTATATTGCTTTAAAAAAACCAACATGAGTCTACACGTCGAAAAGTATATCTTCCTCCTTCCCCAAATGGAACAATTGCTATCAATTTGTGGGGTTTCCTTCTAGACTTTGTTCTATGCCCATAGGGTGTCAGCATGTGTCAATACAGACCTACACATAGCTAGATGAAGAGATAGACAGACAGGACCGGAACTGGGATACAGATAAGGATAGAGACACAGCTGATGTCAGTTGTCCCTTCCTGTTCATCAGGAACAGAGAATAGAAAAGCTTAGCTCTTGGGAACAGGGAGTGAGGAGTACACATTTTCTGTTTCCAGCCAGCTGAGCAGTTACACTGGGAGAGACAAGCCAATACTTGGGAGGAAGGAGAGGCTGGAGAAGCCAGACCCATGGTGATGTTGAGATTTCTAAGACAAACAGAAGAGATGGGTCTAGGGTTACCCGACATGATAGAGGGCCTGAGCCCTCTCTGTCCCTGGATTGCTGCAGGATCTTTGTAGAAACTTGACCATATGCCCTAAAGCATTGACGGTGGCCTCAAGGGTCTAATGGCAAGTGTGCTGTCAGTGGAGGAAACCACAGGGGATGGTGGAAAATACTAAATTTGGTGAGGATGTGGAGAAACTGGAATTCTTAGAATTAGAATGAAAATCATATAGGCACTTTAGAAAACAGTTTGAGAGTGTCTTATAAAGTTAAACATACACTGACCATATGACCACTCCTAGACATTGATCCAAGGGAAATGACAACATATGTCCAGAGGTTGCCTACAAATGTTCCCAGCAACTTTATTCATAGCTGCCCAAAAGCTAGAAACAACCCAAATATATCCATCAACTGGTGAATGGAGAAACAAAATTTGGCATACCTATACAATGGAATACTTCTTAGCAATAAGAAGTAATGAAGTACTGCTGTACACAGAAACATGGATGAATCTCAAAAGCATTATTCTAAGTGAAAAAAGCCAAACAAAATACTACATGATTCCATTTATATGAGATTCTACAAAAAGCAAAACTATAGCGATAGGAAGCAGATCAGTGATCTCCTGAGGCTAGGGGTCTGGGGAAGGAATTGACCACAAGGGCCATGAGAGAACTATTGGGGGTAATAGAAATGTTCTATATGATGATGGTGGTGGTGATGGTAGATGTCTGCATATGTGGGTTCCAACTCTTCAAATTCAGCAGTTAAAATTGGTGAATTTTACCTCAACTCTAACTTCATAAAAAATTGTACTTTACTAAAACTGACAAAACTTTTAAAAAATTTTTATTTATTTATTTTTGGCTGTGTTGGGTCTTCGTTGCTGCGCGCCGGCTTTCTCTAGCTGTGGCAAACGGGGGCTACTCTTCGTCGCGGTGCGTGGGCTTCTCATTGCAGTGGCTTCTCTTGTTGTGAAGCACGGGTTCTAGGCACACGGGCTTCAGTAGTCGTGGCTCTTGGGCTCTAGAGTACAGGCTCAGTAGTTGTGGCACACGCGCTTAGTTGCTCCACAGCATGTGGGATCTTCCCAGATGAGGGCTCGAACCCGGGTCCCCTGCATTGGCAGGCGGATGCTTAACCACTGCGCCACCAGGGAAGTCCCCAAAACATTTTTTTAATTCAAGCAAAAATAGGTGAGAAGGAAAGTGATAACCAGATTGAGAAATGGGCTATAACTACAGGAAAAGCAGAGTTTTTAGAAACTCATTAGGGAACAACTTTAAATAAATACATCTTAAAACATAGTTGAAATGGACAATTTTTCAGAAAAATATAACAATAAACCGAATCAACAGGAAAGTTCTTAATGGGTTTTACTATGCTAGATAACCCAGGTGCCCCTAAACCTGTCAAGGACAGTGAGGAGTTTGAGGGAAGCAAGACTTCTGACACCAATTTCCAGTTTAGGGTCCCTGAGACCACACTTAGGTTTGATAATTCACTAGGGGAACTCATAGAACTCACTGAATGCCATTATGCTCACGGTTATATTTTTATTATAGGGAAAAGATACAGATTGAAATTAGCCAAGGGAAGAAGTGCACAGGGCAGAGTAAGTACCAAACTCAGAACTTCCGGTCTTCCTCTAACTATGGAGTCATGAAAAGTGTTACTCTTCCAGCAGTGATGTGTGACAATATGCATAGAGTATTGGCAACCAGAGAAGCTCACCTGGACCTTGGTGTCCAGCAAAAGAAGTGAGAAGGAAATCAATACCAGGATTGAAAATTGGGATATAGTTATAGATAAAGCAGAGTTTTTAGAAAATACCATATTTATTTGAATATCAATGACTTTATGGTGTATTTTGATATTTGGTAAGGCAAATTTTGTCTGTTTTTTCATGTAACTTTCACAACTACTTTCAGACATTTGTTTTCCTTCTAAAGCTTGGATTCTCTGTTAAGTTGCCTCCAGTTGCAAGTGCACATTGTTTATATTCCATGAGTTGAGTTTAATTGCTGTATAAAAATCTTCTAAGAGATTGCATTAGGATTTGGCACTAAAGTGAAAAAGTTATTGTGAACACAGAAATTCATGGAAACAGCAAGTGGAAAATAAATTTATATTAGTAAAGGGAATTTTGTTATCAAAGAAATGACTTCATTTTTCTGTTTTCTTGCAAAGCAAAATCAAGAGGTTTATAGAACCAAGAAATAAAGCTACCCCCCAATCCCCCTTCACACACATATGAAGTCTATTATCTTTCACTACAAGATCCATGCAAAAGGATTGTAATGCAATGGAAAATTTCCCAAATCTCTTGAAATAGATGAAAGAAATTCCAAAGCAATGAGAGATTGTCATCACAATTCATGTGTGTTTTTTTTGGTTTTTTTTTGCGGTACGCGGGCCTCTCACTGTTGTGGCCTCTCCCGTTGCGGAGCACAGGCTCTGGACGCGCAGGCTCAGCGGCCATGGCTCACGGGCCCAGCCGCTCTGTGGCATGTGGGATCTTCCCGGACCGGGTCACAAACCCGTGTCCCCTGCATCGGCAGGCGGACTCTCAACCACTGCACCACCAGGGAAGCCCAATTCCTGTGTTTTGAAGGACTACCATTAAGATGTAAAACGTCTATTTATCAAAACTTCCTGCTGGTTTTGAGCAGAAGACAATAGTGGAGCACTCTTTTTTTAAAAAAGATTTATTTATTGGGCTGCATTGGGTCTTCATTGCTCACACAGGCTTTCTCTAGTTGTGGCGAGCGGGGGCTACTCTTCATTGCAGTGCGTGGGCTTCTCGTTGCAGTGTAGTGGAGCACTCTTTAAGAAATGAATGCTGCATCACCAGTGTTTCTAATAGCCCAAGGATAATATTGTGTGATAAATGCAGACATCAGTGATTCTGAGTCCAAAAATGATGGAGAAGAGTTGGACTTTGGATGTGAAAATGTCTTAGGAATATCTTAAGACATTTATTTCACTTCTATTTATCCTTTTAACTATGCACGCAATAATGTATGAGATGGGCACTAACCCAGACTTAGATCAATCAGAGCGCAGCAATACCCTGACCACCACAGTGACCGGCCAATCAGAGTGGCTGACTGGCTCTGGGCTTTGTTCACTCCTTAGTCTAACGGGCCCCTCCCCATGCTGGATCTTGGAAGCCATCCCGTGACCACAAGATGAACCAGTCTTAACATGAACCAACAGCTGGCTAACAGTGCAAAGAAGCAAAAGGACCTGGATGGTTGATAACTTTATTGAATCATAGGATCACCTCAAGGCAGGATGAGTTGGGTTTCTGTTACTTGCACACTAAAGCTTCCTAAATGAATGTTAGTGGATAGAGAAAAAGATAATGAGTGAGGACACTCAAGGCAGCCCTGCTTCCCCAACCTGGGGACAGAATTATCCTACTATCCAGCTCTGGGTCGGTCACTGGTCCATCTGGTGAACCTCTGGTCACGTCTATCGAGGGCTCCAGAAAGGCTTTGCTGTGAGGTGCGCTGTGGAAGTAGAGCATCTTTATATGCTTTTATAAAATAAGAAAGTGGAATTCAGGGATATTGACAAGTAGAAAGATATTTGGAGCTGATCCGTGCACATCTGTTTTTGTGGTTCACACGTTTCCAGATTTTGATTTGACTTTTATGCATTCACAGAACAAGAACCTAGGCTTGAAACAATGAACTCAACCACCTATTTTTACTTTATTTTCATGTTGATGCTAGCTGCTTCCAGAACTGTCCCCAATGAGCCCAGACACACTGCAGGGCCATCAGCTTAAAAAATCATGTTATGATGCTGGCCTGGGTCACTGCTGAGTGAGCAGATGAAGCTAGGTGAATCTAGGGGTGTCTGTGACACTGAAAGAATCACAAATCTTTACCCAAACTTCCTCCTGTTAGCAATGTTTTCTGCCTGCCCCAGGGGATTTTTGAAGGACAGAACAGTTTCCCTGCCCCTGCTGAGAGGGTACCACACCTAAATTGTCACAAAGCTCCTAGTCGACCTTAATTTCTAACCCCTTAAATTAAAATCTAGATTATTTCATGGTCTTTACAACACCAGAACTACTCTTCTTTTTCAAAGTTGGTAGATTGATGTTTTTGTTTTTAATCCCTGAGTTTGTAAATTTTCCTGTGTCTACTTTTTCTTCTGGTCTGATGACTGCTTTTTAATGAGTTCAGCCTGTGCCTTCTTGGACAAATGGGGAGTGTGAAGAGTGTGTTAATTAGCTATCAGATCTAGCCTGGCTTTTGAAGTCCAGGGCTTTGGAATGCTACAAAAGTATAAATATAATCATGGCTTTTTGTATTTGGTAATTATACCACAGCTGAAGCCTCAGGGAGCCTTCTACCCCAGGATTCTGCTACCGGTGATCCCTGAATGGCTCTGTCATTAATGGTCAGTCTCCGGGGACCCAAACTCAAGAGAAATGGCTTCCTGTTTTGTTCTAAGTGGGCTTTTTCCCCTGCAACCTTTCTCCCTGTCGACCAAATATCCTGTTTCAGGATGGATAGAATAAGCCTTTTCCCCCTCCCCTTCACCGGGTAAGAAGGTATTAAGCAGGAGTGAGAAAGGCCCTCTGGGGGTAAATTGTCTTCTTATGACTACACCCACATTGTACCAAATTATAGCAAATATTTTCAGGCCTTCAAATCAAATACCCACTCCTGCAAGAAGGCTGCATGATCACTCAGACTGATTCCTCTCCCCTCCAATTTAGAAACATCCTCTCTTTCACAGCACTTCCCCTGTATACTTCCATGCTGGCCTTGGGCCAGGCTCTGGGTTCCCAGAGATGGAGCAAAGGAACTCACAATCTGGTGAAGGAGAGATCTCTTAAATGGCCCATAAATTTACACGGAGCTTGGAGTCTGGGTGGGAGGTCAGGAAGGTGACAGGGAACGCTCTGGACTTTGTACACCAGGAGGCGGTGCCAGGTGAACTCAGGGGCCAAACTGCAGTCAGACCGCTACCTCTGACCAGCGGGTGTGGCAGCCCTGCTTTGCTATTTCACTGCACACTGCCTTGTGACTGATCAGTTGTCCCAGTGTTACTTTAAGTGTTATATTGTGAATCAGGTCTTCCTGTCTCTGAAAAGGTGTTCTCTCAACTGCCTACTTTTATAGAACAATGTGGACACTTAAATATGAGGAGTAACTGAATGAGTGGAAGAACCATGTGGGTCAAACTAGACCCCGATTTCAGAATCTGTAAAGTCAGGCAACATCCCAGTAGCCAGCCATCTCCACTCACCACGCTCTGCCCAATGGCCACCATTTTGGGGTGAAATAGGATGTGGGATGGGGGTCAGAGGCTGACAATTCTGAATTTGTTGCTAAAGTGTGTCGGTCCTAAAGGTTCCCCCTCCCTATGCCAAAAGACCGTGAAAAAGTAACTGCTCAAAAACTCGCTGAGGACTGAAAGGGGACTGTCCTCGGCTACAGGGCTTCCCAGCAGGACAGTCGAGAGCCTCCTTTTGCTCCAGAAGGCGCCCCTGACAATGAATCAGGAGCCTAGCGTCACCACTCGTGAAGGACTGAAAGCAGCTGGAGCTGTGAGAACCAGGGACCGCAAGCGAACGGGTCCCGAAAGCCGCATAGAGTTGGACGCGCGCTCCCAGCTGGCGACAGCGCCACAGCCGGGCTGGCACTGAGCCACGGGGTGGGGTGGGGGGTGGGGGAACTGGGCGGGTCACGTGGGAGTGGCGCGCGGGGCGACGCAGGCGCGAACCTGCGCAGGCGCTGGGGCCACCCCTGGGACCCCTGGGGCCGGGGAGTGTTCCACCCGCCAGCCACCGTGCGTCGGGCGCGAGAGGAGGCGGGCTGCAGGGGAGCGCGAGCAGTAAGTGCGGCGCGCAGCGCTCTGCGGGGCACGTGACGTCCGCGAAGGCAGGTGAGGAAACTGAGGCAGGGAGGGGCGAGTGATGCAGGTCGGGGCGCGCGCGCGGGTTGGCCGGATGCGGGGCTGGTTAGGTCAGCCCCACGATCAGCTTCGGAGCCCGCGGGAAGCTGCTTCAGAGCCGGCAGGGCGCGGCCACACCTGCGGGTCTCGAGGCGGCCCCCACCTCCCTCGGAGGACGACACCCCTCCCGCCCCTGAGCCCCGCGCTCCGCGGAAAAACCCAGCGTTTGCGGTCAGAAAACCCGGGGCCGGGACCCTGCGCTGATCTGACCGGCCGAGAAACCCTTCTCTTCCCCGCCCCCAGGCTTTGAGAGAGGCTGATGGCACCGGCTTGCCTGGATTGTTGGGACAAAGAACTGAGAAAGGGGCTTTGTCCTGGCGCGTCTGTTATGCGGGGCCGAGCCCGGGATGGGCCTGCGGGGTTGCCTGTGGGTGGCGGGCCGACCAGCTGGCGATGGGCGATGTGCGGGTGGAGGCCAAGAGCCTGGTCGCCCTGGGCTCTGTGCCTGCTTAGGGTCCTGTGTTTTATGGCGCGGCGATTTCTCGCGTTTTTCATCTCAGAGGCACCTGTTTTGCCTCCCTTACCCAAAGGTTACAACCCCTGGCAACTTTTTTTGAAAAGACCTCAGCCGTACGTTTTAAAACACTGTGCTGAAGTCTGGGAGTGAAAAGACAAGGCACTGATGATCGGACAGTCTCTCCTCGAGGTTGTTGCAGGGATCGGAGCTGAAGCATTTGGAGAAGATGTTTAAGACCTAGCCTGGCCAGGGCCGTGGGGAGGCAGCACCCCCGGCGGGGCCAGAAGCCGGCTTGGGGTCCAGTCCCAGCTGACTCTGGGCCTCTTTTCCTTACCAACACGAGGCTCTTTCCACAACCCAATTCTCTAACCCTGTGTAGCTTTTATTTATTTATTTATTTTAATGTATTTTCCTTTGAACTTGTCAGATGGTTAAAAACAGAAAATAATTACTTGGGATTTATTTAGCAAAGCATTGTCCGGGAGCCAGCTTGTATATAGGCTCTGATGCTTCTGCTCCAGCCCAGTCCTGGAGATCAGAAACCCTGTCTCCTTGGAACATACCGGGTCATCAGAAACCCTCCATCTCATGTACAAACAACATTTTAGGGGCAATCATTGACTAATCTAGAAATGAGTAAGAATTACACCTCACATTATGTCACTCTTAGTAAGGTAGCTTACAAAGCACCACGTATACATTTAATCCTTTGATTCTTACAACTCTGTGGAAGATTACATTTTGTAATTTGGGAATCATTCCTGTTTTACTGATACAAACGCAGTGCCTTGTCCAGGTGCTTACAGCTTGTAGGAATTTGAATTAGGTTTGAGCTATTCTTGGTGTGGCCATTCCTGTATTGCTGTTCTTTATAAGGGCATGCCATTTATTTGACATCTTATGCGTTGTTCCTGTGGGGTATGAAGACATTTCTTATTTTGTCTTATCTGCTTCTGTCACTTAAATGGCGCTTGGAAAGTTTGGTGAGGACTGGAATTCTGAGGCTCGAAGCCCCAGGCTCTATTAGTATCCCAGAAATAAGGCAGCTCTCCTGCCAGCTGGGTACTTGCCTTTTTGTGAAATGTTGAGTAGAGACACTCCAAACCTCCTTCTGCTGAGGCGTGTGTGGCAAGAACTGTCTGGAGGCACTGTGTGGGAGCCAGCCCACCCCTGAGCTCAGTGGCCTCTGACACAGGGAGATTACAACTGGGCAGGGCTGTTTGCCTTCTCTGGTGCTGGTAGGCTGCAGAAGGGCAGCATGGAGTATGCATTGTGGGGTGGCAGTTAGACCACAGGGGCCTGAGAAAAGCCAGGGTTCCCTCCAGATCCAGAACTTCCGCCCAAGAGGCAGGCCTGCAGTGACACAGCTGAAGAAGTTGTTCAGTGTTTTGTGTCTGTTCTGCTTCAAATCTCCTGCCCTCATAGGAGAATGAGTGAATCTGAGCCCTGCAAAGAAGAGAAAGATGATGCTGCCTTACAGTTTGTTCCTCATTGCTCGTATATAGTCTTCCCAACAACCCTTCAAAGTGCCCTGGGTTTTTTTTGTTTTTGTTTTTGTTTTTGCAGTACGCGGGCCTCTCACTGTTGTGGCCTCGCCTGTTGCCCGTTGCGGAGCACAGGCTCCGGACGCGCAGGCTCAGCGGCCATGGCTCACGGGCCCAGCCGCTCCGCGGCATGTGGGATCTTCCCGGACCGGGGCATGAACCCGCGTCCCCTGCATCGTCAGGTGGACCCTCAATCACTGCGCCACCAGGGAAGCCCAAAGTGCCCTGTTTTTAAGAAGACACTGAGGTTCAGAGGGACGACGTGACCTCTCATAATCGAAGAGTGAGAACCCAGGATTTTTGTCCTGAATCTCAGTTTCTTTTGTGGTATCTCCCTTGCTTTCCACCCACACTCATGTCACTGAGCCCAGACAGGAGGCTGTACAAGCAAGGGGCAGAACAGCCAGGTATTTTGCGTGGGGCTCTGTAGCCGCAGGGTAGCTGATCAGAGGAAAAGTCCTCTTCCAGCCCCCATATTCCTCACACTGGCAGTGACTCAATGTTTCCCAGTCCTCTTGTTCTACATTCAGCATCTGATCAGAACTTTCTGAATCTGGCATTTAAGAGCTAAGCAGTCACGCCAAGGAGCAAAGTAGGAAGTCAGAGACCGAGGCAAGTAGGTGAGAGCTCCTTGCAACTGGCTAGTTCCATGGTGCTTGACAACAAGGGTGGGTGGGAGCGTATGTCCTACTGCTCGTGGGGCCCTGGGTGCCCGTGTCACCAGGCTGCTAAAATTGCCATTTTCAAGCCTGTCTATCCAGAATTGACAGGACCTTGTTACTGTGGGGAGGAGAGGTATGGAGTGGCTTCTCAGCTGAGAATGGGCAACGTGACCCTTAAAACATTTGGCTTTGAATTATAAACTGCTCACAAAGTACTGGGCTTGGGAAAGATTAGTGCTCTCTCTAGCCACCCGATTTCCCAGACTCTGTCCAGGAGCAGTTTTGCTTTCAGCCTTCTTCAGGCCAGTGAGCAGACGTGAAGACCTGCAGGCCTTCTTCCTGGGCTCTGATCCCACACTGTTTCAGCCTATGCAGGAGTGTCCAATGCAGGATAGATAGCTATGGACTGGGAGTTGGGAGACCTGAGTCCCGGCACAGCCACTAACCAGTCCTCCCCGCAAGTGACCTGGGACTAGCTGGTCCCATCTCTGGGCCTTAGTTTTTTCTTTTGCTCAGTGAAGGAGGGGCTGAACTAGAGCTCTGAAGGAACAGAGGAGAGCAAAGAAAAGAAGATGAAGCATCCTTTCCAGCCTTGTTCACTGAGGGCTTGAGACAAGGAAGCCCATGTACACTCCTAGTTTCTTTTGTCTCCCTCAGGACCCCTTTCTTCCTTCTGCCCTGTGTCTGCCTCAAGCCAGCTCATTCTGAGGAGGGAGGATTCCCTGGTTTGGGCTTGGCTGGGCAGGTGTACCCTTAATGTTTGGAATATGATGCTGTCTCTACTTGTTTCGGGCATGAATTAACCCACCCAGGGCTGATACTTTGTTTTAGTAAGACTTTATCAGTTCTTGCCCAGAGGCAGCTCCTTGAACAGGTAGAATGAGGCCTGGGGAAGCAGAGGGTGAGACTGTACACACCCAGCAGGAGAGCAGTAGTGGCAGGTGTCCCCGTGGCTTTCTGGATGTCAGAACCCTGGAGTTGCAATCGTGCAGTACTTCAGAGTCTTTGGATGTCAGAACCGAGATGCACTTGTAGATTTTCTAGTTCCCTCCTCTGTACAGATGAGGAGATCCAGGCCCAGAGTGTCTTCATAGCTTGTGTCAGATCACCCTGCCGATGAGCAGGGGAGGTAGGACCCAACCTAAGGTCACCTAAGCCCCAGGCTTGAGTGTTTCTTTAAGGTCAAACCAGCTGCAGATTAGTTCCAGCTCTGCCTCACTGCGGAGTTTAAGGAGTAAAATTCAGATCATTTCATTCAGAGATTTAATGCCTACTAGTTGCCAAGATTTGTGTTAAATGCTGGATTTGCAGGAATGAATAAGACAACAGCCCCTGCCCTCAGATTGCTCCACCATATTGTGTAGACAGACATGTAAATAACTAAATTCACTAAGTCCATCTGCTTGTGCATTGTGCAAAGGTATGTGTGTGTTTGCACATACATGCCTGCTATCTAACCAGAGGTGAGGGAGCAGTCAGTTGTCGGGGCTTTCAGGAAAGGCTCCGGAGAGAAAGTGTTACATGTGCTTGGGCCTTTCCCTAGTTGGCATGGGCGGGGAGGGCATTCTGGGTAATGGAAACAACACGAGCAACAGTGCAGAGGCCTAACAAAACATGTTATAGTCCTTACACATTGAGTGATCTGATGAGGGTGCTGAAGTGGCCAGGGGTGAGGCCGGAATGGTGGCCTGAAGCTGAGCTGTCAGGGGCCCTGGCGGCGTGCTGGGAGGTTTGTAGCTAGTGAGGGTCTGAAAGCAAGGGAAGCACGTGATCAGGCCGGGGAGTGTGACAGTCGCTCTGGCTACAGCACGGAGGATGGGCTGAAGAGGACCCGGCTGGAGCCAGCCAAGCTCAGTTCTGTAGTTACTGAGATAGGCCAGGTACAGAGTAATAGGGGCTTTGCTGTGGACAGCAGCAGTGAGGCTGAGAAGAGGATGGGTAGCGAACCCATGTCATAGGATGGTCAGAACTTCCTGACTGATTTCATGTGGGCAATGAGGGAGAACAGAGAGTAAAATGCAACTTGCAGTCTCTGGCTTGAGGAGTTGGCTCCATGCTTGTGTCATTCACTGAGCTAGGTAAAAAGAACTCCGGAAGAGAAACTGACTCAGCTTTGGTCATGATGCAACAGAGATAACCTATAGAACCCCCAAGTGGAAACTTTTGAGTCCGGAGCAGCACTTGGAACCTGGAAGTCACTACCAAGGTGGTGAGTGAAGTGCTGGCTGTAGGTGAGGTCACTGAGGCAGGGAGTGTGGATTGAGAGGAGTCTTGAAGTGGCAGGAAAAGAAGGGAAGGCAGAGGGAGGTAAAGAATAGACAGCAGGTAAGGGGCCCCAGTGGTGTGGGGTGGAGGACAGGGCAAGGGAGCAGGCTGCCCAAGTGTTACCAAGTCCAAACTCAATACTGCTCGCTACACGACATGCCAGTAAATCGGGAGAGGAGGTGTTGGGGCAAGGAATAGCGACTTTATTTGGAAAGCCAGCAGACCGAGATGATGATGGACTCATGTCCCAAAGAACCATCTTACCCGAGTTAGAATTCAGGCTGCTTTTATACTGAAAGGGGAGGCGGGTGGCTGGTGGTTGCATACTTCTTGGTGCAGGAACCCTTTGTCCTTGCAGCTGTCCATGTAGGTCTCCTCACAGTGTTGCTATAAACCTCCAACAAGACAATTGTTATTTTTAGTTCTGCTACTTTTTAAAGGTCAAAGCTTCAAGAATGGGCTATCATGTATATTTCAGGCTCTAGGAAACATCCTTTTAGGAAGGTGCAGAGGCTGCAGAGCACAAGGGTTAGAGCTAAAGGAACAGATCCGCTATGGTGTCAGGCTTGCTTGTCTGTTACACAAGCGGCCAGGGGGAGAGGGACATCTTCCTGTGATTTCAGTTAGTGTGACCCCTGGGCTGCATTAAGGGCCACATTAAGGGCTTCACTTCATTAGCCTGCCCGGGGAAGCAGAGAGGGAGTCTGTTGGCGCTTGATACGTTATAATCTGCGTGACTGCAAATGACTCAACATTTGCTCCAAGTTTTGAAGGGCTAGGGGATCTTGGCAGCTGTCCATATTGATGTTTTCTGGAGATTGTCCGCAGCTGAAGGAGCCCCAGGGTTTCTGGGTGGCCTGGTCCTGCCAATGGAGTGAGCTTAGGGCCATAGGCGGGACTCCAGAGCCCCACCTCCAGCCCTCCCCTGCTGCCTGCTCCCCGTGGGTCAGCAGAAGCCAGCGTGTGCGCACTGCGGATGGTGAGTGCCTGGTGCCCGAGGTTGGGGATGAGGGACCATGTGTGGGGGAGGGGAGGTGCCTTGTGAAGCTCTGGGCAGCGGGGAAGAAACACTCTGGAAATTGAAATGGGGATGGGGTGGGGTAGAGTTGTGATGAGGAGCCGAGAATGTGCAGGCTCCAAAGTGAGCTGTTTTTGATAGAATCCCACGATGTCACTGGGTGCTTTAGAAGCTTTGCCATTCACCCCATCCAACCCCCTCATTTTGGAGTTGAGGAAAATGAGGCTGAGGGAGAGATCAAGCCAGCTGGGCCTGGGGAGCCCAGCCGGGTCTCCTGCCCCGAGGCGCTTATCCCAGACCAGCGCTGCCACTCTGAGCCGCCCCAGCTGTTGCTTGTTTGTGGTCTTATCAAGCTTCACGTTCTTCTGTGGGAGAGACCTGATCAGATAAGTGCCGCAGTGGGGAACCGAATACTATGGCTGTGTCAGGTGGCGGCTGGCTCTTCTGTAAACAGCCTTGCTATTATCTTTCAGAGAAACTGACCCTTTCCTTAACAGAAGGGGATAGAGAGGGGAGGAAAGAGAAGGGACATCTGACACACGGTCCATATCCTTTAGAGTAAACATGGTTTGGCTGGGATGGGAATTGCTTTGCAGCTCAGGGGGGCTTGGCTGAGAGGCTGGATCTATACACTCTCTAGGTGTTTCCGGAAGTCAGTTTCCACTGCTTCCCACTGGCAGAAGAGGCAGCTGCCAGAGGCCCGCTGGGAGTGTATGTTCATGGAGAGGCCAGCCTCTCACCTCTGGCGCTGATAATGTTCTCACATCTCAGTGCTGCGGGGCCTTAGGTCCTGGGCCAAGCTCCCCAGAGGGGTGACTCTGTGCTTATGCTTTCCGGATCACAGCTGGAGGCGGGGGCTGGGGTGCTAAACAATGCTCCTGGGGCTTTTGAAGCCCACATCTTGTGCTCTGGCTTGGGAACTTGAGGTAGGGTGTCAGGCGCCTTTGGGACGTTCACCCCCGCCAGTCCCCTGTTTCCCAGGCTTATTGAGCCCAAGCCTGGCCTAGCTGCTCCATCCTGCCTCTCTGAATCCTATGCCTGCTTCAAAGCCATTTCCTTCTGGGTTCTTCTACGGCTGCCCAGACCAGATGTAACTGGTTCTCACCGCTGCACTGCCTTAGCCCCGTGTTCATACCTTTCCACTTGAATTTCTGTTATCTGTGTACTCGGCCTGTATCTCCTTGAGGACTGTTTATCATTTAGTTTTATGTCATCCCAAACTGCCATTTATTAAACAGGTCAGTGCTGAATAAATGTTTGGAAATAAATGTTGAGTCTGTTTGAGTCTGATTCCCTTGTGCTTGCGAGCAAACAGGCTTGATTGATGGCTGTTGATGGGATAGTGGGGAGCCGGAGCCTGTTTGCCTCCAGAAACAGCCAGTGGTGTGTTAGAAGGGTGTGGAGCTGACTGGAAGGGTCCCTGGACTTCCTGCAACGCTCTGATGTGTCCCAGGAATTGAAGTGAGTCCTTTTGGAGGGTAGGTGTAAGCTGGCCTTCGCGAACTGATGCAGAAATGTTAGCAAATCTGTGATCAGGGACCGTGCCATGTGGGCCTTACTCATATACACATGTCAGCAGTCCAGGGAGATTTTGGAAGTGCGTCAAGGTACAGAAATTGTTTCAGGCTCTGGGGAATCTCCTGTTTACAGCAGGTAGGTGAGAGCTGTGGTTTTCCTCCTGATTGTTCTGTGAACTATAATGCAGTGTAATGTGTAACTTTGACACATAAAAGAACTGGAAGCTGGCCTGTGGAACGTTCTTTCCTGCTTTGCCCAAGTGCTTCGGTCCTCCATAAGTCATCATTTTCATCACTCAATCCTACTGAATTCATTTTAGCACACATTTATGGAGAGCCCACTGTGGACCACAAACAGGCCCTGTGCTGGGCACGGGGGAACTCAGAGATAAACTGAGGAAGAGTCAGAAGAGAGAAAACTTGAAAACAGGTCCAAATCAGAAGGATCGTGTGATTTGGACACAGGTGGGGGTGAATATCCCCTCTTGGGGGACGGGGGTAGGCAGAGCATCCAAGAAGACCCCTGGAAGAGGCGTCTGAGTCATGCAGAACAGAGCGAATGAAGAAGGACACTCCGGGCAGAGGCGTGGAGTTGTGCCCTGGTTTTTGACTCTCGTTGTCTCTGTGGCTGCCCTCACACAATGAGCTGAGGAAACAGAAGCTGGCCCTTGAGGAAGGCCCAGCTCTCCAAGGCCAGCCTGCGCTCATGGCTGTACTTTGTTCTGTGGCTTATGGCCAACCAACCACAAAACCTGAATTCTTGGTTCCAAGACAATGCTTCTGAAACTTTTATGTGCCTGTGAATTGCCTGCCGTGTCTGATGAATGCAGGTTATGACTTTTTAGTTCTGAGGTAAGGCTGGAAATTCTGCAGTTCTCCACGATGCCAATGCTGCCAGCACACGAGAGCACATTTTGAGGTTATAAGAAACTCTTCTCTCCCAGCTCACCTCCTCCCCCAGCACACACAGTCCCCTTCTTTTTCCTGTCCCCTAGTGTACAGATGCCAAATTCCTCTTTCTTAAAGGCTATTTTCATTTGGTCATTCCCAGTACACACTCCACATCCCCTGTCTGAAAGTTCCCTTTTATTTCTGAACTCAAGTCTGAACTTCCCGGGCTGGCCTAAACACTAGTCTGGCCTACCCTTTTCTTCCCAAAGTTATCACCACCAAGTTACTCCCAACCCTACCTCATGGCAGTGGATCCCTCACAGCCCCCTCCCTTGGCAGTGACATGCGGATTTCTGGGCCTTTACTTAATCCTTTGGAGAGGTCCTCTCCTGAGTCAAGTCCTGCAGGGGAGAATTAAGCCTTTGGTTAGGTGGGATGAGGTCAGGTGGGCCACACACACACACATACACGTAGACACACACCTCAGGTCGGTACCCAGTGATCCGAGCACATAGAGTCGTGCAGGTACTTGGGGAGGAAGGCTCCGGCGTAAGTCAGATCCTAGGATGGCGAGAGGGCCAGATGGAAAGATAGGTATTGTAAGTGGTTGTCGAGAAACAAAGCCTGGGTGGGGTACTTACTGCGGTTACAGGGGTGGGCTGCTTCCAGGAGCTCCCACTCAGAAGCACAAGGCTTCCCAACTAGAGGAAGCCTTGGCGAGGCCCCCAAGCATGAGCTGGGGAGGAGGCCAGATGCTATAGGACCTGCCTGGACCTCCATTTCAACTACAGAGCCCCCTGCCCAATGCAGACTGTCTGTTGCCCAGTCCTCTGAAGCAGACACCCCAGCACCGTGCTCTTTCTTACATTTTGCCTTCTCTCTTAGTCTCTCTACCTGTTCACTGGACAGGCATCTGTATAATTCTGTTCACAGGGGAAAAATGTCAGACTAATAGTGGCCATCTCTATTAAACTGTATAATTTAATAGGTGGTAGATGTTGAGAGGATATTTGCTTTCTTGTCAGCTGTGGTTTTATGTGTTGCTTCTTTTTTGGTGTTTTGTTTTGTTTTCACCGTGAGCCTGTTTTATTTGTATAATGAGTAGAAAATAAAGGTATTCTCAGTTGGAGAAATGTACTGGGATTGCCTGCCTACTTCGAGTGAGGCCCTGCTGGGCACTGTCTGGGGGCTGGATGAATAGGACCTGGGCTCTGTGTCTGAGGGATTCACAGCGAGGAGGAAGGGTAGGGTTACAACAGGGTGGTTGGTCTCTAAGTGATCTAATCACACAGAGAGGCTGCTGCCTCCCCAGGGAGGTGGGAGCTGCCACTCCTGGACTGTGAAGGAAGAGAGCAGACATTGATGAGGAGGGCAGTGACACAGCCTGGAGGAGCGCCATCAAGCTGGGAGGACACAGCCTTGAGCAAGGGAGAGGGAGCGGCAAGAGAGGCTGTCGCCTCTGTCGTGGCTGCTGACCCACACTAGTGAGCTCCCTGGGGCAGGAACCTCCACATGTCTGTTGTATTCCCAGGCTCCTGTAGCGGCAGGTGGGCAGGGGCTCAGTTAGCAGCCCTTGTCCAGTCCCATCTCTGACACTGCTGCTTCTCCTCCCTTTGCCTCTGGCCCCCTGATTGGCTGCCCAGCCAGAGCCTTGTTGTCCGGGAGATCAGATTCCGGCTGCCCTGTGGGAGCAGTAACGTCGTAACGTCGTCTTCCTTTCTCTCAATCCCCAGAAATGTCTTTCCTCCAGGATCCAAGTTTCTTCACCATGGGAATGTGGTCCATTGGTGCGGGGGCCCTAGGGGCTGCTGCCTTGGCACTGCTCCTGGCCAACACAGACGTATTTCTGCCCAAGCCCCAGAAAGCCACGCTGGAGTATCTGGAGGATATAGACCTGAAAACACTGGAGAAGGGTAAGCAGTGACTCCACTGGTGTCAGTACTTTTCCAAGATGCTGGGATGCAGGCTTACTTAGTTTTTTTCTCTCTGAAGAAGTTCTTTTTTTTTTTTTTTTTTAATTGAAAAGGCAATATAACATTAGGAAAAATTTAGTAACACTTTAAGAATTACTGATAATTCCATTACCCTAACACAATAATCTTTTTTATTTTCACACATATTTTTCCAGGTGTACACGTAATAATATATAGTTATGATCTTGGTGTACTTGTATATTGATCTTTTACATTTTAGCTTTTTCTTTTTTTTTTAAGAGATAAAATCTATTTCTTTTTTTTTTTAAACATCTTTATTGGAGTATAGCTGCTTTACAATGGTGTGTTAGTTTCTGCTGTATAACAAAGTGAATCAGCTATACGTACACATATATCCCCATATCCCCTCCCTCTTGCGTCTCCCTCCCACCCTCCCTATCCCACCCCTCTAGGTGGTCACAAAGTACTGAGCTGATCTCCCTGTGCTATGTGGCTGCTTCCCACTAGCTATCTGTTTTACATTTGGTAGTGTATATATGTCCATGCCACTCTCTCACTTCGTCCCAGCTTACCCTTCCCCGTCCCCGTGTCCTCAGCCATTCTCTACATCTGCATCTTTGTTCCTGTCCTGCCACTAGGTTTTTCAGAACCATTTTTTTTAGATTCCATATATATGTGTTAGCATGTGGTATTTTTCTCTTTTTGACTTGCTTCACTCTGTATGACAGACTCTAGGTCCATCTACCTCACTACAAATAACTCAGTTTCGTTTCTTTTTATGGCTGAGTATTAGTTTTTTCTTATCAAAAGCATTTTTCATTTTCTCATGTTGTCTCTCTAAATATAATGATAATCGTTCCATAATATTTAGTAAAATTGTACCACTGTTTACTCAGCCAAATCTTCCAGAGTGTGTTCTGAGGAATTCCAGGCTCCTGGATCTTCAAAGACAGGAGCTCCTGAGTCCAATAAATTTGAGAAACACTATGTCCAATTGCACATTCCTGGTTCTCAGCACAGGGGTTTGCTTACTGAAATGAGGTGCCGGGATCGTTACTGGTACAGGCATGGGCAGCCTCGCCTGTGGTGCAGCTATAGCACCCGAGGAAGCACAGGGCCACACCTTTAGAATGGACCTGCCTGTCTGCCTCTTCCTGGGGAGCCAGCTGGTGTCCCTGCTGGACGGCTGAGAGCCGCACGTGGTGACTCTGCTGCTTCTCTGTGCTCTCGGCGTTGGATCTGAAGCCCAGGGGATTTTGGTCATGCCGATAGTGTGGATGCAGTGGGCATGAGAGTTTGGTGCAATTTGGGGCTCACTGACTGGGAGGTCTCCAGGTTGGCCCCTCAAAGGGAGGCCATCGCGTCTGTTCAGTAAGTGAGGAAGCTTGTCAAGGGAAGGCAGGAACTGTGACTGCAGATTTATAATGTAGGTCACCTCAGTAAGGGACTAAGAAGCCCTGCAGAGAGAGTCCTATTTAGCTATGTTCGACCCAGCGTTTCCCAGTGTCATTTGATTTTGATCCCGTCCCACCTTCTTTTTTTCCTATGTAACATCCCACAGGGACATGGATTCCTCTGAGAAATGCTAAAATAATAAGGGATAGTACTTATTGAGCCCTCACTGACTCTATTACCTGGAGAGCACTTTTATATCCATCTTTTAATACTCCCTGTGGCCCAAAGTGGAGCTGCTAGGCATCTGCATTTACAAATGGGGAAATGGAGGTTCAGGGCGGAGATATAGCCTGCCCCGGGTCACACCTAGATGCGGACTCAGTGTGACTGTAGCCGGGCTTGAGCTACACTACCCTGCTACCCAAAGAGTTTCCTTGTTGGACATCTTCTACCCTCTCCTATGGATAATGGTGCAGTTAACATATTTAGGTTAAATTGCTTTTTGTTTTTAATTTCTTTTGACCTAATTTCTTTGAATACTTTTTTAAGAATTGGGGTTTTCTTGGCCAAAGTGCAAGATCTCGTTCAAGTTTTGGCCATGTATCTGCCCTAAAGGATTGTTACAAGTTACATTGAGACAGCAAAGGAATATGCTATTTTTCCAGAAATGTTCCAGTTTGGGATGTTCAAGTTCACAACTAGATTTTTACGGGGGTGGGGCCTTCTGGTTATACAGTAGGACCCTTACACTGGATTCATTTTCCTTGGAAAGATGAATATTCCCTATCCGTGTTTCCTGTTTGCTTTTTCCCACATGTGAAATAGTTTTGCAGGTCCTCTGTTTGGCCGGGTGCTGTGAGGTGCTTAGAGGTTGGGGCCAGGCTGAGAGGAAATGATACTGAATTCCCTTTTCTTCTCCTCAGAACCAGTGACTTTTAAAGCAAAGGCGCTCTGGGAAAATAATGGAGCTGTGATTATGGCTGTGCGGAGGCCAGGCTGTTTCCTCTGTCGAGAGGTGAGTGCATTTGAGGATCTGTTCAGAGGAAGGGATCGTAGCAAGGGGGGACCGGGGCATTTCCAGCCAGGACCAACAGTGGCCCATTATGTTATTTACTCTAGGTTTGTTTTGTTTTGTTTTTTGCCTAATTCTCTGCTTCTGTTCATTTAACAGCTCACCATATCCTAGGGTTAGCAACATATTTGACTTTTCTTGGGCATTCCAAGGCCTTTCACTCTTGTAGTATCTGTGTCCTGGACCAGGGCCAATTGCATGTCCCTAGTTCTCAGCACAGGGGTTTGCTTACTGAAATGAGGTGCCTGGATCGTTACTGGTACAGGCATGGGCAGCCTCGCCTGTGGTGCAGCTACAGCACCCGGGGGAGCACAGGGCCACATCTTTAGAATGGACCTGCCTGTCTGCCTCTTCCTGGGGATCCCGCTGGTGTCCCTGATGGATAGCTGAGAGCCGCACGTGGTGACTCTGCTGCCTCTCTGTGCTCTCGGCGTTGGATCTGAAGCCCAGGGGATTTTGGTCATGCCGATAGTGTGGATGCAGTGGGCATGAGAGTTTGGTGCAATTTGGGGCTCACTGACTGGGAGGTCTCCAGGTTGGCCCCTCAAAGGGAGGCCATCGCGTCTGTTCAGTAAGTGAGGAAGCTTGTCAAGGGAAGGCAGGGTCCAGCCTTGTCACTTTACACATAGGTAAACTGAGGATACGAGTGGTTTGTTGACCTATCCATGGTCATACAGTCAGTGACAGAAGACCCAGGTCCCGAGGTTCACGGCTTTGCCTGGGGGAGAACTGGGAACGACAGTACTCCAGCTCTTGAGAAAACTTTGCTTTTCAGGTCATGGCCTTGGTCCTGTCCGAGTTGCCATCCTCCTTCCCCTGGTTGTCCTGACTTATCCTGAGGCATTTCCTTTCAGCCTTGCAGAGCCCTCCCCTGCTTGTGTGGTTGGGCTGGCTGAGAATCTGCCTACATTGCATGGTACAGTATCGTTCTATACATTCAGGGCACTTTCCGTCGGTACCTCATTGGTTCCCCACTGCATCCCTGGAAAATACAGCTTGTTGTTGTCATTCTCATTTTACAGAGGAGGAAATTGAGGTACAGAGGTAGTGACAATGTCATACTGCTCTAGGGGGTGTGTTAATTTCCTATTGCTGCTGTAACACGTGATCACATACTCAGTGGCTTTAAATAACACTGATTCATTTTCTTACAGTTCTAAAGGTCAGCATTCTGAAATGGCTCACTGAGCTAAAATAAAGGTATCAGTAGGGCTGTAATTCTTCTGGAGGCTCCAGGGGATAAATAATTTCTGCGTCTTCTCCAGCCTCTAGAGGCCATCTGCGTTCCTTGGCTTGTGCCCCCTTCCTCCATTTTTAAAGCCAGCAATAGCTGGCCAAGTCTTTCTTACATTGTGTCACTATGACACTGACCGTTCTGCTTTCCTCTCCCACATTTAAGGACCTTAGTGATTCCACATTGGGACCACCCAGATAAAACAGGATAATCTCCTTTAAGATCACCTGCTTAGCAATCTAAATTTCATCTGCTGCCTTAATTCCCCCTTCCCATGTAACAAAACATATTCACGGGTTCTTGGGATTAGGATGTGGACATCCATCCTTAGGAGGTACTATTCTGCCTGCCACAGGGGGTGACATTTAAACTCAGGGCTTTTGAGTCCAATCTCTGATGCCTCCAAATACCAACATGGAAGCCTGTTGTGACTTGATTTCTCAAGGCCAGCTAAACCCCAAGGTTCCAGGAGCACCTGCTCTAATTACAACCTGTTTTTCTGGGCTCTGGTCCGTACCCTGGTAGAGCATTTTATGGAAACTTATGTTTCTAAAAGGATGGTTGGATGGCAGGCAAAGTTACTTTGAGGGGGGAGGCATGTGACTCAGTTTCCACTTCACACTTTTTCTGAGTAAAGCCCAGGGAAAGTGAGTAAAACCTTTCCTCTCACACACAGGTGCTCTTTGACCACATCAGACCTGTAGTCCTCTCTGCTCTTGGGCAGAGTCTGCCACTCACTGAACCTCTTGACAAATGCATTGTAATGAACTCTGCTTCATTAGCTATCCTTTTGTTGTTGTTCCAGAAAATACATGAAAAATTAAATGCAGTTGCCACCATATAGCAAATGTATTGGAGGCAAGTAGGCTGCTTCTGACAGGATTTCCTGCTGCTTCTTTCATTCTGACACCAAATGTGAAAAAGTAGTTTGTTCTTAACATCGAAGCTCTACCCTGATGTGTGAGTTTCATCTTTTCATCTAGCCCGCAGTTCCTGAGAATCAGGGATGTCCATACTTCCCAGCTCAGCTGCGGTCTCCCCATTGTCCACGTTCACCTGGAATCTTTCCTCCTGGTACCTAGTACCTTCTGCATATCCAGCCATGTGCGAGGCACTGAGGGATACAAGAAATGGAAGGCAGTTTCTGACTCTGAGACACATTTGGGAACTCAAGGGACAAAGCTCAACTTAGTGGAACCCAGTGGACTCAGTACAGAAAAAGTCGCCAAGCAGGAAAGATTAGATATACACAGAGAATCAGGCCTTTACTCCAGGCTGCGCTAGCCAGGGAGAACTTTTTAGAACAGGGATCCTTTTCTAGAGGGTAGGATTTGAGCTGGAGAAAGAAGGAAGGTTATTGCAATGAGAGGGGGCCAGCTGAGCAGAGGTGTGGAGGCAGCTATTCACATGGCCTGCATGGAGATCGACTGCTAGGCCCTTGTGCTAGTTTGCTCTAGTGCAGTGGAGGGGCTGGGAGATTAGGAGAGAAGCACTGTGGCTAGGAGTGGAGGACTGAGTTTGGGTGCAAGCAAGCCCTTAGTTATCGGATGCTCCCCAGGCCATGGTTAGGACACCCATAACAGGAGACTAGCCTCTCCTTCCCTCCATGGACAGGACAGGAACCTGGGCTGAGGAGGGGACCTGACACTCTATCCTGAGGCCTCGTGCCCAGCTGGGACAGTCTTTTGCTGGTCTACACAGGCCTTAATTGTTCTTGGCATTTTGTTGCCTTTGTTCTTCTGCATTCGGTGCCAGCCACGCTCTGGGCCTGTAGGAAAGAGGGTGCTGGTTGGCTGCAGAGCCCTGAGAGTTCATGCCCCTGACCTTTCCTGTCTTCTGCAGGAGGCTGCAGACCTGTCCTCCCTGAAGCCCAAGTTGGACGAGCTGGGCATCCCCCTCTACGCAGTGGTAAAGGAGCACGTCAAGACTGAAGTGAAGGACTTCCAGCCTTATTTCAAAGGAGAAATCTTCCTGGATGAAAAGGTACGTGTGCTGTGAGCCTGTCGGACACTGACTGCTGGGGATTGCGCTTGTGCGTGGAGAGTTCGGTGGTCCAAAAGCATGTCTGGACAGGAGTTGGAGTCGGCCTCCCTTTCAGCTGCCCCTAGCCCTCTGAGCAGAGCATGAGTGAAGAAAACTTAAGAGCTGTCCTTCAGTTATTACTTGAGCCCTTCCTGACTTGTGACCCGGGAATGGGAGCCTTGGAAATAGCTGAAAGCTCCACCGGTTTCCCTGCGCTGCAGGGGTTTGCCCAGCATAAGCCCCTGTCCCTTAATTCATTGCAGCCATAGTTCTTTCCCCTCTACTAACCTCTGCAGAATGTAGGACTGTTGTCACTCTGTCAGGCCCAAGAACCCTGTACGTCCATAGCAAGAGATTAGAGTCAGGGTGGCAGGCCACAGGGTTCTCTTTAGCTCGGGCAGTTGAGAGCGCTCCTGGGTGGCAGCTGTGTGTCGGGTGGTGGAGGACAGGAACCAGCAGCCTTTGGGTCTTTGTCTGAAAACAGATGCCCTGCTGGGAACTTTCCTCCCTGGGGAAGGCAGGCATTATGGGCTACTCATATGGGGTCTGTCTTCCTCGCTCCTACAGAAGAAGTTCTATGGTCCGGAAAGGCGGAAGATGATGTTCATGGGATTTGTCCGTCTGGGTGTCTGGTACAACTTCTTCCGGGCCCGGAGTGGAGGCTTTTCTGGAAACCTGGAAGGCGAGGGCTTCATCCTTGGGGGAGTTTTTGTGGTGGGACCAGGAAAGCAGGTAAATTGCTAGTGTGTTCACTCGTGGGTCTGTGAGCATGAGACCCCGATGTGTCGGGTGGGAGGGTGGTTTTCCCTTCTCGGAGTCTCCCAGCCTTCCTTCCAGAAAGCCAGGGAGCATGAGGAAGGGGAAGGGAGGGAAATGATCGTTTATTGCACGCCTGCTCTCTCGGCACCTCACACACGACCCCCTCCCTCGTCACAGTAACATCGCGACATAGTTTGAGTCTTGCAGGTAAATAACTTGTGAGGGGGCAAGTGATTGCACCAAGGAGGACGGCTCCTCAGTGGCACTTCAGGAGCCTGGACCCGGGTTTCCTGATGTCAAGTTCTGTTTTCTACACTAGAACAAAAGCAGAGTCTTTGTTCTGTGAAGAATTTACTCCCTTGCAGTGTTCCCTGTCATCGAGGATGGACAGTAGAGAAAAGTGAAGAGGAGAGAAGGAATGGAAAGAGACCTCGTTGGGGGAGCAGCAGGGAGCTGTGCTGGGTGGTGCTTTCCCTGCGGGGGTCCTGGTGGCCTGGCTGTCTCTGGAGGGGCAGCAGACTTCTCTGCACACTCTATTTCAGGCCCTGGCTGTGGGGATCCAGAGTCAGCACGGGGGCTTAAGGGAAGGTGTGGAGAGATGAGGTCCCTGTGGGCTCAGGAGGCGGGTGGGTGGATGCTCCACGGCAGACTCACGGCAGTGCCAGCAGAGGCCGGGTGGGCTCAGAGAAAGGACAGGGTACAGTGAGTGCAGGCTCAAGGCCTGGCAGGAAGACCCAGTGGTCTGATTTCTAGGCTCGTCTCACCAACTTCGGGCATGACATTAACATTTGAGCTTGTCTGTAAAAAGACAGGGTTGGAATTCCCTGGTGCTCCAGTGGTTAGGGCTCGATGCTTCCACTGCAGGGGGCACGGGTTCGATCCCTGGTCAGGGAACTAAGATCCCAAAAGCCACATGGTGCGGCCAAAAAGAAAAAAGAAGACAGGGTTGGTCTGCATGGTGGAACTCACCACTGACGTTGATAACTGCATACTTTCCCCAGTTGGGGAGGAAAGCTAGTGGGACTAGAATGCCTTCAATTTTAAGCTGTATTTCGAATCTCTTCCTTTTAAACCTTGGTATCTGCAGTTGCTTGTCTGTGTGAGAATCTAGCATGAATTGGTGTCTGATATAACATAAACCTGTTTGCTAACTTTCTGGTAATGTATCAAAATGTCTTAGTGATAACGGCTGCCAGTGAGTACCTGCCTTGTGCCAGGTGCTCATATATGTGATCTCCTGTCTTCTCTGCAACCAGTCTGGGATGGTCGGTATTTTTATTCCTATCTACATGTAAGGAAGTGGGCCAAATAACTCAGCCAAAGATATGGGGCCAGTATGTGGTGCAAAGGGAATGAAACTCAGGAACTCCGATCTGTCCTGCTCCAGAGACCCTGCCCTTCCCTTGCCCATAGCCCCACTTTGGAGGTGGTTCCCAAAGACCCCTTCCAGGTACCCTTGCACTTGGGCAGGCCACTTCCTCAGGATCCCTCAGCCTCTTCCCACTCCGGGCCCCTGGGATTCCTTCCCCTTCCTATCTCTGCCTTTCCTCAGCCCCCAGGGAAGGGCTTGGCTCACCTGCCAGCCTCCTCTTGCCTGGCAGTGACTCACCTGGTGCTCACGGGCTGCCCAAGCCTGGCTGGCTCGCTCCTGGGGTGTTGTTTGACTTTGCTGGTGCTCCCCGGAGCTCCTGTCTTCCTCCTTCCTGGTGGAAGGCTGACCAGGCTGGCCTGGCCTCAGGGCTTACCTCCGTGTTTCTTCAGAGCAGAGTTTTTGCAGTCCCACTGTGCCAGGTGCCACTCAGTAGGGATTTCCTTTGTCATAATAATCTTTAAAGCATACTTAACTTTAAAGAAGCAGTGTGTTTTCAACATAGGAAATTTGAAAACAGAGAAGGTGGGGAGAGCCATTCTATAAGCTCAGCTACCAGGGACAACCTCTTAGGACAGAGCTGAGCTGACAGGCCTTTTGTTTACCAGGGACAACCTCTTAGGACAGAGCTGAGCTGACAGGCCTTTTGTGTTTTTTTAGAAAACGGTACCTCACTAAACTAGATGTTCTTTTTTCATTTAACAGCGTGTCATGAACATTTCCCCATGTCATCATATGTTCTTCCTCAGTGTTTTTAACGTCTGCAAACCGCGCTAATGAGCGAGTGAATGTACTTTCCTGATCTGCTTCTCTGTAGTCACCACAGTGTGGTGGCACTTTTCTTTTTAAAAGTCTTTATAAATAATGGTACAAAGAACATGTTTATAAATGTTTATTTTTTAAATTCAATTTGAGTTTAATTTGTCACCTATCAAAGAACCCTTTAACAAGGATTCCTTGATGCTGATCTCAAACACATTTTATCTTTTTTACAACTTTAGGGTATTTTGGGGTGTAGTATGTCTTAGTGCATTTTGCTTCATGGTATCAGAAGTGAGTGGCCTCCAGTTTCGTAGGAAAACTAAAGATAGCGTCTCCCTTTTCAGGTGTTCACTTAGTGCCTGTCAAGGTCTGACCTCTGAGCTCTACTTCCACAACTCCAGGCTTTTCTGTGCAAGCTCATTCTGTTCTTTCTGCCTGGAATGTTCTTTTACGTGCATCTCTACCTGTAGACATGCTCTATCACCTGTGAAGCCTCCTGACTTCCGGCTCCCAAAGTGCTGCTCGTACAGTCCAAATACTGCGGAGGAGCCTCCCCTGATCTACCTTCCCCAAAAGACTGAACTCTTCGAGGGCAGAGCCGGGACCAATTCGGATCTCTGTTCCTTGCTGCCCAAGCAAGGGCCTTGATGGACAGCTGGCGCTCAGTGTCTGTCTCATGAATGAATGACTCAGAGTGAGGACTGATGTACCCTCTTGTTTCCTTTCAGGGCATTCTTCTGGAGCACCGAGAAAAAGAATTTGGAGACAAAGTAAACCTAGTTTCTGTTCTGGAAGCTGCTAAGAAGATCATCAAACCACAGACTTCAGCCTCAGAGAAGAAATGATGGTGTGAAACTGCCCAGCTCAGGGATAACTAGGGCTCTCACCCGTGTTCATGGGATGTGTTGTGTTTCCACTGCTGTCCCTAAGGAGTTAGAAACCCATTTATGCCATATTCTCAGTATAGACAATTAACATATTTTAATATTGTACTCTGTTTAGGCCTAATAAGGCAAGATAACCCCCAAACAAGACTGATAAAAATCTAAAAAGCGAATTAATAAGGCTTATTTCAGCTAAAACCTGGAAAATCGGAGGCTTAAAGTTGACTGCTACACCTCATTACAAACATATATGGTGTTTGAGTGCTGTTATTTGAAATGATTTTCATTTTCGTGTCTTTAAAAATCTAAGAAAAGTTGGTGATTGACTTGAAGATTAACGGTATAAGGTTCTGGCTTGTGTTTTCAATGAATGATTCATGTTAGTGATTTTGCTGTCTTTCCTAGAGGAATGACTTGGCATTTAAAATTGGTAGCTGTTTTCCTGTTGATGGTTTTCTAGCCTAATCTGGTGACTGAGGAGGAAAAAGGACAGAGAAGATGAAATGTAACTTAGTTCACTGGTTTGTTATGATTTATTATATTATGTTGAAGTAATACTCGTATAAAAGAACTATGTGCTTTGGATGGCTCGATAAAGGTAAACTATAAAGTGAAATCTATTTTTTCATTGTCTTCCATTCTAATCTTGGAGATTTGATTTTCTAGAAGAGATGATCAGTAAAATTAGGCTCTAATAAAATCAGGCATCAGAAATTGCCGATATGTACAAATGTTTCTGACAAAACTAACAATAAAAATATTTACCGTAATAACGGCTGAGTTTTTTAAATCAGTGGGGGGCCAAAGACACTGAACATGAAAAATCAGTATTCTGCATGTGTATGGGGTAGGGTCGGGGGAGGAGTTCCTCTAGTTCTAATGATCTACGAGGTTTCCAAATGCCCAGAAAAGTTCATCCCGTCATTCATGTTAGTGATTTTACTGACTTTCCTAGAGGAATGACTTGGCATTTAAAACTGGTAGCTGCTTTCCTATTGATGGTTTTCTAGCCTAATTTGGTGACTGAGGAGGAAGAAGGACAGAGAAGATGAAATGTAACTTAGTTCATTGGTTTGTTATCTTTGAAATGTTGTCATGTGAGTAAGTATGAGGTCAGCAAGAGCCTGAAGGGAGCTCTGCCCTAGGGAGTCTGCTCAAGGCACCAAATTGGCCCAGGAGTAGGAAGGCAGGGATGGGAGTCCAGAGAAGAGGAGTACAGTGGTCCCGTCATATGTATATGTCCCAAGACTCCCTGTGGATGCCTGAAACCATGGAAGGTATCGAACACTATGCATACTGTGTTTTTTCCTATACGTACGTACCTATTATTTTAATTCATAAATTAGATACAATAAGAGATTAACAATAATTATAAAATAGAACAATTATAATACTATACTGTGATAAAAGTTATGTGACTGTGGTCTCTTTCAAAACATCTATCATACGTATCCTTCTCGTGATGATGTGAGATGATTATGTGCTGAGATGAAGCGAGGTGAATGATGTAGGCATTGTGACGTAGGGTTAGACTACTACTGACCTTTTGACACTAAGTCAGAGGGAGGATTGTCTGCTTCAGGTGATCCTGGATTACTGAGCCATGACAATGTCAGTGGTTGGATGTCAGCAGCAGACGATGTTGATGGCTGGGGATCCCAGGCAGGACAGAGTGGGACAGCACGAGATTTTATCATGCTACTCAGAATGGTGTGTGATTTAAAACTTATAAATTGTTTTTTTCTGAAATGTGCCATGTAATGTTTTCAGAGGGCAGTTGACTGTGGGAAATTGAAAGGGTGGAAAGCAAAACCACAGATAAGGGGAAACTATTGTATTTACCCAAGGAACCAAAGCAGCCAGGAGGAGGGGAGTCAGTGTTTATCCAGGAAAGCAAGGATGAAGACTGAGGTTGGAGGTAAAGCTGGGAAGGCAGGCGTGTCGACACTGAGTGTACAGTAAGTAGGGGCAGCTAGTTCAGGACTAAGACCAGGACCGGGTCTGACTTCATGTGGTGGCGGCTATGTGGTATGTGCAGGGGCCCCTGAAGTGCTGGGCTCCTGCAGACGTCGAGGCAGCGCTCTTTAGTACTTGAAGAGGGTCAATACAGTGACTCAGCCCCCAGTAGCTGTGATCTCTGGGACTCCAGCTATTGATAGGATAACCCAGATGAGAATTCTTTTTAATCAATTAATTTATTTATTTTTTGGCTGTGTTTGGTCTTTGTTGCTGCACACGGGTTTTCTCTGGTTGTGGTGAGCAGGGGCTACTCTTCGTTGCAGAGCATGGACTTCTCATTGCGGTGGCTTCTCTTGTTGCAGAGCACGGGCTCTAGGCACGCAGGCTCAGTAGTCGTGACACATGGGCTCTAGAGCGCAGGCTCAGTAGTTGTGGCGCACGGGCTTAGTTGCTCTGCGGCATGTGGGATCTTCCCGGATCAGGGCTTGAACCCATGTCCCCTGCATTAGCAGGCAGATTCTTAATCACGGAGCCACCAGGTAAGCCCCCACATGAGAATTCTTTGGTGCCTAGAAGACACTTGATTCTGAAACAGTTCTCCTGCAACCAGAGAAGAGCAGAGCCTGCAAGGACATTGCTGCAATGGATGTTTAGAGAGGAACCTTACTGTGATCTCCTTCACCAGCTGTTTTACTCCTGGGTCTTTACGTGCATTGTGTCTTCTCTCTCCAATTAGCATGGCATTATGGAAAGAACACCAGACTGAGTTCTATAGTGGGTTCAAGTTCTAGTTTAACTGTGTGACTTTGAGCAAAGCTCTGACCCTAATCTCTCAATGGTAGAATGGGCATAATAATTCCTGTCTATAGTTGAGGGCTGTTTATTAGAAGTCATTTAGGGAATGATAAATATTATGAAACAGTGCTTCTCCAACTTTCATATACATGCAAATCACCTAAGGATCTTGTTAAATGGAGATGGTTAAAGAAAAGCCAAACACTAGTTAAAGGTAGTGTAGACAGATTTTACTTGGTAACTCCTGTAGTTAGGGGAGAGCCCTCAGTATAGAACTGAATTCAGGCAGGCTCTGTACAAAGGTGACTGGAATTTTAAAGGGAAAATGAAGAAGTGGGAGGGGAGACAAGCGGGGGCTTGAGCAGAGTCAGAGTAGTGGAAAATTACAGAAAGCAGGTGGGGGGACTGATCGCTGTGATTAGCCTTTGACAAGCATTAGCAGGTTCTCTTTTCTTTTATAAACTAATCGAGAATCCATAATAATTCAAACTACCGAGAGAATATACGAGACAGTCCTTGTAGGAAAGTTGATGGTTCTCAAAATGGATGCACAGTAGAATCACCTGAGGGGGTTTTAAAAAATTCTGACGTCCCGGCCACACACCCGGGCCCATTAAATCAGAATCTCAGGGATGGGACTCAGGCAACAACATTTCTTAAAGCTCCTAGGTGATTCCAATATGCAACCAAAGTTGAGAACCATCTTAAAAGAATTTAGCATGAAGTCTAGAAGACCAGTGCTCACAACTTAAGAGAACTTACCCAGAACCAGGCTGCCCCTGGTAATCTCTGATGAGTTTTGGAAAATAGTCTTTGGATGGCAAGGGTCAGGGATGGTATGGACATGGATATAGAGGGAGCCTGGGCTGGAACTGAACCTTCAAGGTGGAGAAGATTTGGGTAGGTGGCCAGTGTAAAGAGGTCATTTCAGATAGGATCAAGCCCCTGAACCAAGAGGTAACCAGAGGAACAGTGAATCGGCAATGGGAAAACAGGTGAGAGGCGGGTCTGTTTTGTTTTCCTGCTTCTGTGTTCCTTTCCCCAATACACTGATTTCTCAAAAGCAGTACCCTTTTCAGATCAATGAGGAAACGGCAAATCCAAAGGTCCAGAGGTGGGATGGGATTATGTTCAAGGAACAAAAAGAAAGCGAATGTGGCTACAGCAGCATGAGTGAGGAGCAGAGGTAGATGAGACTGTAACAGAAGAACAAGCCTGACTCCATACTGGATCTATTCCTTTAGTGCTAACTCTTGTGCTCTGTGGCCTGTGCTTAGTCATGCTGGCTCTGCACCTTTGTAAAAGAATGTTGCCTATAGCCTGAAGTATACAGGATAGCCCATTCTTAAGGCTTTGACCTTTAAAAAGTTGCAGAATATGACTTCCCTGGTGGCGCAGTGGTTAAGAATCCGCCTGCCAATGCAGGGGACACGGGTTCGAGCCCTGGTCCGGGAAGATCCCACGTGCTGTGGAGCAACTAAGCCCGTGCACCACAACTACTGAGCCTGTGCTCTACAACCCGCGAGCCACAACTACTGAACCCATGTGCCACAACTACTGAAGACCGTGCGCCTAGAGCCCATGCTCTGCAACAAGAGAAGCCACTGCAATGAGAAGCCCGTGCACCGCAACGAAGAGTAGCTCCCGCTTGCCACAACTAGAGAAAGCCCACACGCAGCAAAAAAGACCCAATGCAGCCAAAAATTTTTAAAAATTAAGAAAAAAAGTTGCAGAATAGAAAATAGCAATTATCTTGTTGGAAATTTATAGGAACAGTGTAACCAGACCTCTGTGGACAGCTGCAAGAACAAAGGATTCCTGCATCAAGAAGTATGCAGCTACCTGCCTCCCCTTTTAGTATAAAAGAAGCCCAAATTCTAACGGGTAAGATGGTTCTTTGGGACACTAGTCCACCATCTTCTTGGTCTGCTGGCTTTCTGAATAAAGTTGCTATTCCTTGCCCCAACAACTCCTCTCTCGACTTACTGGCCTGACGTGGCGGCGAGCGGTACGATCTTGGACTCAGTAACAAGATCAGAAGGTGGTGAGATGGTAGAAATGCATGCCATGTTCTGGCAGGCCCAGGTAAAACTTGATTTTACTGAGAGAGATGGGAATCCATTGGAGGGTTTTGAGAAGAGGAATGATCTGATTTATGTTATCCTGACTGCTTTGAGACAATCAATTATAGGAGATCAACCAGGGAGACCCCTTAGGATGCTACTGCAATAATCCAGGCAAAAGATTATGATGGCCGGAACCCAGTGGTAGCAGTGGAGGTGATGAGAAATTGTCAGATATATTTGAAGACAGAGCTAAGGGGATTTCCAAATGAATGGATTTGGGACATTAAAAAAAGAGGAGTCAAGGATGGCTCCAAGGTTTTTGACCTGAACCACTAACTGCACATGAATTTTGCAGTAAAAGAGAGCAGAAAATGATGGTGTAGAAGTAAGGTTTTGACCAGCTATAATAGTTACAATGAATGAACCAGAGGTGTAAGTATCAACTGGGATGCATCAAAACGATGCTAGGTAAAAACAAGCTCCCAGTGGTATACTCAGTAGGATACAATTTATATAAATTTTTAAGACTGCACAACAGTGACCTTTAAAACTCCATACACAAGGTAGTAGAGTGTACAAACACATATGGAATGATAAACAATGTGCGGCCAGGGTTCCACACCATCTGGCTGCTTCACACTTTTACAAATTCTATTGCCCAGGCCAGATCCTAGTCCAGTTAAACCAGAATCTCTGGGCATGCATCCAGGTTGGATCCGGTATTTTTTTAAAGCTCCCTAGGGGGTTCTAGTATGTAGGCAAGGTGGAAAACCACTGCCTTAAATTGAGAAACAACTGTGATATCTTAGAGAAGTACAAGGAATTTTCCCCTTTTATATCTAAGGCTTGAATAGAGTATCTGTTTTAGAGCTAGGCAAGAGACACCCATGCCCTAATTTTCATGTTGTTCAGCCAGGACACACGAAGAAACTCTCCCAAGAGGCAGATGAGCCCAGACTGTGGTCTTCTAACATCCAAGGACCTCCTCGGAGAAATGGCTGATTACAAGCTTAGGGCAGAGAATGTACAAGATGAGCCTGGAACATCTTGTCATAGCGGTTGTCAAGCAAGCTCCCAAACACTACTGAAGGCCTGTAGAAAGAAAGGACCCAGGATCCACCTTGAAAAGGTTCTTTCTTGCTAAAGATGGGACAATATGAGCATCTTTAGTTAAAATGGACTAAAACACATCAGATATCCATAAGTTCATAATGATCCTTAAAAAATAAAAAAATCATTGGATGATACGAAGAAATCAATTCATTTTAAAACCTGGAAAAGAATAAAGAAATAAGCACTTATCCTATCTTTGTTGCTTCACAGTAACCAAAGAGTTGATGAGAGAAGTTTCTCATTACAGAAGTACTTGCTCAGGGCTGGTCCAGCCTAATTAGAATGGGAATGGTCGTGGTGTGGCCAGTAGGAGAGGCCAAGTCCCTGGAAATGCCTCTCTGGCTCAGTCCATAGGGCAGCTCCTTACAAGCTTCCTCCTAGCAGATGATGCCTCGAACTACTCTCTACATCCAGCAAGACATTCTGGTTCCATTTCCTACTCCAAATGCTCCCTCAGTACAGACTGAGTCAGTTAAAATCTTGATCCTACCCCTCACTTTATGGGGGAAAACAGAATTCTGGGGAGATGATGTTATAGGACCCAAACTGGTCAGGAGCAGCTTTTTGATGGAGAGAAAAGAGCTCTGAACTAAGCCTCCAGAGCTGGGACACCAATTTGCTAGGAAACCTTGTGCTGGTCTCTTTCTTCTCTAGGCCTATTTCTTCGTCTGTGTCATCTACGGGCTATTCTAGATTTGGTAGCTACAAGCCCTGTATAATTCATATAATTCGTTCATCAGGTCAAACCTATAGCCCAGATCTCTATGCTGTTGTTACAGAACCAGCCCTCCTTGGATCAATGGACTGGACATTCCAGGAAAGCAGGGAATTGTTGATCTTGTTCATCCTGGTTTCCTCAGCACCCAGTATAGAGCCTGTTCCTCAATAAATAATAGAGCTTGGATGGCAAAAACAGCCATAAGAAAAGTCAAAAGGCCAATAAACAACAGGGAAAAAACACTTGCAATTCAAACTACAAAAGGATGGTTTTTCAAATACCAGTTCCTACAAATCAATAAAAGGTTAACAGAATTCCAGTTTCCAGTCCCCCCAAGTAAAGAGCTTGGAAGTTAATACTCTATCCTAACAAGTAAAAAACTAGAAAATCAACAACTCTTCTTAGATCTTTAAAAGAAATGAGGCAACAGGGAAAACTGCTGGCCCCAAAAGTGGAGAGTCCAACAGGCCAATACAGAGAATTACAACTTACTGAAGCACAAATCCATGTGTAGAAACCTCTGTGGGCACCAATTCTAGGACAGGAATACCTAAACTGTAATTGATGAATTGCTGGAGGCTCAGTGTGGGCAAGTCTTCGAGTCAAAAACTCCAGGGGACTAAGTCATAGGGAGTCCCCCCACTTTTGTGAGTTTTACCTCCAGAAACTTGACCAGGTTCTCACAGTAAGTATTGGAGAAAAATCCCCTCATGCTTCTGGCAGGGGGAGGGGAAAAGCAACCATTTTGAACTATGCCAGAGCTATCTAACCAGAGCCTAGCTGGCATGGGGGAAAAGAAATACCCTGCTCCAGCAGACTCTAGCCTTCCATGTAGGAGAAGGGAAATCCCTAACTACAGCCCACTCTAGCCAACCTGTCCCACCTATGTGGGGATGGGATACTAAGAAGCACTTGGGAAGTTCACAGTCCAGGTACACAGGCTCAGTAAAAGACTCAGACTTAATCACAGGACTAATAACACTCCCACTACCCCACCCCCACATTACTAAATTGCTAAACAGCAATTCCTTTCACCCAGTATACCATGCCCTGCAATCAAAAAAAAAAAATTACAAAGCATACTAAAAGACAAAAATCATAGTTTGAAGGGACAAAAATGAGCCTCAGAACCAGACTCAGATATGGCAGGGATGACTGGAATTATCATATCGGGAATTTAAAATAACTATGATTACTATGCTAAGGGCTCTTATGGATAAAGTAGACAGCATGAAACAACAGATAGACAATGTAAGCAGAGAGATGGATATTCTAAGAAATAATAAAAAAGAAAAGCTAGAGATAAAAAACACTGGAACAGAAACGAAGAATGCCTTTGATGAGCTTTCAAATAGACTGGACACAGCTGAGAAAAGAACCTCTGTGCTTGAGGATATCTCAATAGAAACTTCCCAAACTGAAGAGCCTCATCCACCAGAGGGCAGACAGCAGAAGCAAGAAGAACTACAATTCTGTGGCCTGTGGAAGGAAAACCACATTCACAGAAAGACAAAATGAAAAGGCAGAGGACTTTGTACCAGATGAAGGAACAAGATAAAACCCCATAAAAACAACTAAATGAAGTGGAGATAGGCAACCTTCCAGAAAAATAATTCAGAATAATGATAGTGAAGATGATCCAAGACCTCAGAAGAAGAATGGAGGCAAAGATCGAGAAGACGCAAGAAATGTTTAACAAAGACCTAGAAGAATTAAAGAACAAACAAACAGAGATGAACAATACAATAACTGAAATGAAAACTACACTAGAAGGAATCAATAGCAGAATAACTGAGGCAGAAGAACAGATGAGTGACCTGGAAGACAGAATGGTGGAATTCACTGCTGTGGAACAGAATAAAGAAAAAAGAAATGAAGACAGCCTAAGAGACCTCTGGGACAACATTAAACCCAACAACATTTGCATTACAGGGGTCCCAGAAGGAGAAGAGAGAGAGAAAGGACCCGAGAAAATATTTGAAGAGATTACAGTCAAAAACTTCCCTAACATTGGAAAGGAAATAGCCACCCAAGTCCAGGAAGTGCAGAGTGTCCCAGACAGGATAAACCCAAGGAGAAACACGCCGAGACCCATAGTAATCAAACTGACAAAAATTAAAGACAAATTATTGAAAGCAATGAGGGAAAAATGACAAAAAATATACAAGGGAACTCCCATAAGGTTAACAACTGATTTCTCAGCAGAAACTCTACAAGCCAGAAGGGAGTGGCATGATATATTTAAAGTGATGAAAGGGAAGAACCTACAACCAAGATTACTCTACCTGGCAAGGATCTCATTCAGATTTGACAGAGAAATCAAAAGCTTTACAGACAAGCAAAAGCTAAGAGAATTCAGCACCACCAAAACTATGAGATTAGAAGCCAATTATGGGGGAAAAAACGTAAAAAATACAAACACATGGAGGCTAAACAATACGTTACTAAATAACCGAGAGATCACTGAAGAAATCAAACAGGAAATCAAAAAATTCCTAAAGACAAACTACAACGAAAACACAATGATCCAAAACCTATGGGATTCAGCAAAAGCATTTCTAAGAGGGAAGTTTATAGCAATACAAGCCTACCTCAAGAAACAAGAAAAATCTCAAATAAACAATCTAAACTTCACAAAACAAGACAAAGATAAGAAAGAAAAAGAAAATTACAGACCAATATCACTGATGAATATACATGCAAAAATCCTCAACAAAATACAAGCAAACAGAATCCAACAACACATTAAAAGGA
>NW_020172724.1:2831782-2862080 GCF_003031525.2 Neophocaena asiaeorientalis asiaeorientalis
ATAAATTGGAAAAGAAGAAGTAAAACTGTTACTGTTTGCAGATGACATGATACTATACATAGAGAATCCTAAGGATGCCACCAGAAAACTACTAGAGTAGTTCTGATTAATGAATTTGGTAAAGTTGCAGGATACAAAATTAATGCACAGAAATCTCTTGCATTCCTATACACTAACAATGAAAGATCAGAAAGAGAAATTAAGAAAAAAAAAAAAAAAAAAAAAAAAAAAAACTAAAAATAGAATTACCAAATGATCCAGCAATCCCACTACTGGGCATATACCCAAAGAAAACCATAATTCAAAAAGACACATGCACCCCAATGTTTATGGCAGCACTGTTTACAAAGCCAGGTCATGGAAGCAATCTAAATGCCCATCGACAGACAAATGGATAAAGAAGATGTGGTACATATATACAATGGAATATTACTCAGCCATAAAAAGGGACAAAATTGGGTCATTTTTAGAGACGTGGATGGATCTACAGACTCATACAGAGTGAAGTAAGTCAGAAAGAGAAAAACAAATATCGTATATTAACGTATATATGTGGAACCCAGAAAAATGGTACAGATGAACCCGTCTGTAGGGCAGAAATAGAGACACAGATGTAAAGACAAACATATGGACACCAAGGGGGGAAAGTGGTGGAGGCAGTGGTGGTGGCAGGATGAATTGGGAGATTTTGATTCACATATACACTAATATGTATAAAATAGATAACTAATAAGAACCTGCTGTATAAAAAAATTAATGAAATAAAATTCCAAAATTCAAAAAAAAAAAAAAAAAAGAAAGTCCCAAAACTGAAAAGCAAAGCAAACACACACGCACACACACACACACACACACAGACACATACACACACTGAAAATAGTAGAACAGAATATCCAGGAACTGTGGGACAACTAAAAGTTAGGTGTAACATATGCATAATGGTTATACCAGAAGGAGACTAGGAAACAAAAGAATGTTTAAAGCTGTAATGACTGAGAATTTCCCCCAAATTAATGTCAGACACCAAACCACAGAACAAGGAACCTCAGAGAACACCAAGCAGGATAAATGCAAAAACAAAACAACAAGAACAAAAAACACCCTACACCTAGGTATATCATAGTAAAATTGCACAAAATCAAAAAGAAAAATTCTTGAAAAATCAGAGGAGAAAACACCTTACCTATAGAAGAATGAAGATAAGAATTACATCCAACTTTTCCTCAGAAACCATGTAAGCAAGAAGAGAGTAGAGTGTAATTTTTAAAGTGTTGGGGGAAGGACTTCCCTGACAGTCAGTGGTTAAGACTCTGTGCTTCCACTGCCGGGGGCACAGGTTCGATCCCTGGTCAGGGAAATAAGATCCCACATGCTGCACAGTGCAGCCAAAAAAATAGAGTAAATAAGGAAAGGAAGGAAGGAAGGAGGGAGGGAGGGAAGAAAGAAAGAAACAAAGAAACAAAGAAAGTGGTGGGGGAAGAAAACACCAACATTGAATTCTGTATCTGGCAAAAATGAAGGAGAAATAAAGACTTTCTCAAACAAACATAAATTGAGGGACTTTGTTGCCAGTATATCTGCATGGCAATTAATGTTAAAAGAAGTTCTTCAGAGAGAAGGAAAATGATATAGTCAGAAACTCAGATCTACATAAAGAAAATAGAGCATTGGAGAAGGAATAAGTGAAGGGAAAACAAAAATTTTTATTTTTCTTATTCTTAATTGATCTAACAGATAAGTTTGTTTAAAATAATAATAGTAAAATATATTCAATTATGTATGCTTATATATATGCTATGTATAAGTGAAGTGAATGATAGCAATGATACAATGGATGGGAGGCAGGAATTGTAATTATTTTATTATTACAAGGTACTCACACTGCACCATGAAGTGGTATAGTGTTATTTGAAAGTGGACTTGGATTAATTACAAATGTATACTGCAAACTCTGGGGCAAACACTAAAAAAAGTAAACAAAGAAGGATAAGTGATATACTAAGAAATGAAAGAAAACAGAATCATATAGACTGTTCAATTAAAACTATAAAAGACAGCAAAAAAAGTGGAAGACAAAAATAGGAACAATATAAAAAAGTCAACAAATAAAAACTTATATGGTAGAAATTAATCCAACTATATCAATAATCACTTTAAATGTTAATGGTTGAAATATACCAATAAAAGAAGATTGTCAAGAGTGGACCAAAAAACAAGACCCAACTATATGTTATCTACAAGAAACCCACTTTAAATATAAAGACATGTATACGTTAAAAACAAATGGGGACTTCCCTGGTGGCACAGTGGTTAAGAATACGCCTGCCAATGCAGGGGACATAGGTTTGAGCACTCGTCTGGGAAGATCCCACATGCCGCAGAGTACCTAAGCCCGTGCGCTGCAACTACTGAGCCTGTACTCTAGAGTCCGCGAGCCACAACTACTGAGCCCGCATGCCACAACCACTGAAGCCCATGTGCCTAGAGCCCGTGCGCTGCAATAAAGAGAAGGCACCGCAATGAGAAGCCCACACACCTCAACAAAGAGTAGCCCCGGCTCGCCGCAACTAGAGAAAGCCCACGTGCAGCAACAAAGACCCAACGCAGCCAAAAATAAATAAATAAATAAATAAATTTATTTTTAAAATATTAAAAGAAAAAACAAATGGATGGAGAAATACATACAATGCTAACACTAATCCAAAGAAAGCAGAAGTATCTATATTAGTTTCAGACAGAGCAAACTTTAGAACAAGGAAAGCTATCAGGGAAAAAGAAGGGCACTGCATAATGATAAAGGGGTAAATTCTCTAAGAACACAAAACAATTCTAATATGTATGCGCCTAACAACAGAGCATCAAAATACATGAGACAAACATCAGTAGAACTGCAAGGAGAAACAGATGAATCCATCATTACAGTTGGAGGCTTCAACACCCATCTATCAGAAAATGGATAGATCCAGCAGGCAAAAAACCAGTAAGGACATAGTTGAAATCAACAACAGTCATCAATCTAATGTATATAATGGACATTGATAGACTGCTTTGTCCAACAGCAGAATATACAATCTCCCCAAGCTCACATGGAACACTCACCAAGATAGAGCATAGTCTGGGCCATCAAACGTAACTTCTGTTCTTCAAGAAAAGAAATCATACAGTGTCTGCTCTCAGACTGCAGTGGAATTAAACTAGTAATCAATAACACAAAGATAGCTGGAAATCCCCCAATAATTGAAGATTAAACAACACACTTCTAAATAATACATGGGTCAAAGAAGAAATCTCAAAAATATGTTTAACTAAATGAAAATGAAAATATAACTTAACAAAATTTGTGGGGTACAGTGAAAGCAGTGATTAGAGCGAAATTTATAGCACTGAATGCACATATTAGAAAAGAAGAAAGATCTAAAATCAATAATTAAACTTCTACCTTAAGAAACTAGAGAGAGAAGAGTAAATTAAATCCAAAGTAAGAAGAAAAAAAGAAATAAAAATTAGAACAGAAATTAAGTAAATTGAAAATAGGAAATCAATAGAGAAAATCAACTAAACCAAAAGTTTATCCTTTGAAAAGATCAATAAAATTGATAAGCCTCTAGCCAGGCTAACTAAGAAAAAAAGGGAGAGGACACAAATTACTAACATAAGAAATGAAAGAAGGGACATCACTATAGATCCCATGGCCATTAAAAGGATAATAAGGAAATACTATGTACAACCCTATATGCACAAATTTGATAACCAGATGAAATGGACCATTTCCACAAAAGATATAATCTGCCAAAACTCACACAAGAAGAGATAGACAATTTGAACAGGCCTATATTTATTAGAGAAATTTAATCAATAATTAATAACTTTGCAAACATAAAGCACTAGGCCCAGATGGGTTCACTGAATTCTACCAAACATTTAAAGAAGAAAATATACCAATTTTCGGGCTTCCTTGGTGGCACAGTGGTTAAGAATCTGCCTGCCAGTGCAGGGGACAGGGGTCTGAGCCCTGGTCTGGGAAGATCCCTCATGCTGCGGAGCAACTGAGCCCATGTGTCACAACTACTGAGCCTGCACTCTACAGCCCGTGAGCCACAACTACTGAGCCCACGTGCCACAACTACTGAAGCCCACATGCCTAGAGCCCGTGCTCCGTAACAAGAGAAGCCACCACAACGAGAATCCCATGCACCGCAACTAGGAGTAGCCCCTGCTCGCTGCAACTAGAGAAAGCCCATGCGCAGCAACAAAGACCCAACGCAGCCAAAAATAAATAAATAAATAAGAAAATACACCAATTTTCTACCATTTCTTTCAGAAGACAGATGCAGAGTGAATACTTCCTAACTCATTCTATGATACCAGCATTACCCTAATACCAATACCAGACAAAGCCATTACAAGAAAACTACAGACCAATATCTCTCATGAACATGGATGCAAAAATCCTCAACACAATATTAGCAAATCAAATTCAACAATATATAAAAATAATTATACACCACAATTAAGTGGGGTTTATCCTAGTATGTAAGGCTGGTTCAACATTCAAAAATCAATTCATGTAACCCATCATATCAACAGGCTAAAGAAAAAAGCCACATGATCAAATCAATAGATGCAGAAAAAGCATTTGACAAAATCCAAAACCTACTCATAATAAAACTCCTCAGTAAACAGGAAAAGAGGGGATCTTCCTCAACTTGATATCTATTTTAAAACCACACAGATTATCATGTCATCTGTTGTCTATTCTGTTCCACTGGTCTATGTGTCTGTTTTATGCCAGTACCATACTATTTTGATTACTATAGTTTTGTAATATAGTGCAAAATCAGGAAGTGTGATGCCTCCAGATTTGTTCTTTCTTAGAATTGCTTTGGCTATTTGATGTTTTAGGATAGTTTTTCCTATATCCTTAAAAACTGCCATTGGAAATCTGATGGGGATTGCATTGAATCTGTAAATTCCTTTGGGCAGGATGGACATTTTCACAATATTAATTCTTCCAATCCAGCAATATGGAATATCTTTCCATTTATTTGTGTCTTCTTTTTCCTTTTTATTATTTGTGTCTTCTTCAGTCTCTTTCATCAACGTCTTATACTTCTCAGTGTACAGGTCTTTCACCTCCTTGGTTCAATTTATTCCTAAATATTTTATTGTTTTTTGGGGATGCTATTGTAAATGAAATTGCTTTTTTTTTTTGCTATAATCATTTTATTTCTGAAAATAAAATAATGGCCCTTCTTTTAGTAATGATTTTAACAACTTGAGTCTTTTACTTTTTTACTAGTCTAGCTAAAGATTTGTCAACTTTGTTGATCCTTTCAAAGAATCAACTTTTGGTTTTGTTGATTTCTTCTCTATATTTCTTCTAATTTCTATTTCATTTATTTTGGCACTAATCTTTATTATTTCCTTCCTTCTGTTTGTGTCTGGTTTGGTTTGCTCTTCTTTTTCTAGTGTCTTGAGGTGTAAGGTTAGGTTATTGATTTGAGATCTTTCCTTTTAAAATATAGATGGTGGGCTTCCCTGGTGGCGCAGTGGTTGAGAGTCCGCCTGCCGATGCAGGGGACACGGGTTCGTGCCCCGGTCTGGGAGAATCCCACATGCTGCGGAGCGGCTGGGCCTGTGAGCCATGGCTGCTGAGCCTGCGCGTCCGGAGCCTGTGCTCCGCAATGGGAAGGCCACAACAGTGGGAGGCCTGCGTACCACAAAAATAAATAAGTAAAAATAAATAAAATATAGATGTTTACAGCTATAATTTTCCATCTGAGCACTGTGTTGGTTGCATAAATTTTGGTATGCTGTGTTTTTGTTTTCATTAATCTCAAAATATTTCCTAATATCCCTTGTGACTTCTTCTTTGACCTCTTGGTTATTTAAGAGTATGTTGTTTAATATCCACACAATTGTGAATTCCTCAAATTTCCTTCTGGTAATGATTTCTAATTTCATTCCATTGTGGTCAGAAAACAAACTTTTTGTATGATTTCAATTCTTTTAATTTTTTAAGACTTATCTGATTGCCTAACATATGGTCTCTACTGAAGAATGTTTCATAGGCACTTGAGAAGAATGTATTCTGCAGTTGTTGTATGGAGTGTTCTATAGATGTCTATTAGCTTAGATGTGTATTAACTTAGAAAGCTTAGATTGCTTTCTTTCTCTTTCAGATAGTTTGTTGTTAATGTATAGAAATGCAATTGATTTCTGTATGTTGATCTTGTATCCTCCAACTTTACTGAATTCATTTATCAGTTATAGCAGTTTTTTTGGTGGTCTTCAGGGTTTTCTATATCATGTCATCTGCAAACAGAGATACTTTTACTTCTTTCTTTCTGATTTGGATGACTTTTATTTCTTTTTTTTGCCTAATTGCTATGACTAAGATTTCCAGTACTATGTTGAATAGAAATGGTGATGGTGGGCATCCTTGTCTTGTTCCTGATCTCAGAGGAAAGGCTTTTAACTTTACACCATTGAGTATGATGTTAGCTATGGGCTTGTCATATATGGCCTTTATTATGGTGAGGAATAATCCTTCCATACTTAATTTGTTGAGTTTTTATCATGAAAGGATGTTGAATTTTGTCAAACGCTAAACATACTTCTTTCCCTTAAGGTATGACCTGGAAGAAGCACATATAACTTTTGCTCACATCCCATTGGCCAGGACTAAGGGCCATACATCCATTCCTTGGAGATATTGTGGGTTCAGCTTCAGATTACTGCAATAAAGTAAATATAGCAATAAAGCGAGTCACATGAATTTTTTGGTTTTGCAGTGCATACAAAAGTTATGCTTACACTATACTGTAGTCTGTTAAGTGGACAGTAGCATTATGTCAAAGAAAACAGTGTACATACCTTAATTTAAAAATACTGCCAAAAACTGCTAACCATCATCTGAGCCTTCTGCAAGTCATAATCTTTTCGCAATAGTAGCATCAAAGATCACTGATCACCATAACAAATACAATAATAATGAAAAAGTTTAAAATATTGCGAGGATTACCAAAATGTGATACAGAGACACAAAGTGAACAAATGCTGTTGGAAAAATGGCACCTATAGACTTGCTTGATGCAGGTCCCTACAAACCTTCAATTTGTAAAAAACACAATAAAGTGAAGCTCAATAAAATGAGGTATGCCTGTACTTAACTGCAAGAGTGGTTGGGAAATGTAGTCTTTCTCATGGATGGCTTTATATGTTGCCAAACTTTGGTGACTCTATCCCTAAAAAAAGAAAACAGAATGGATTTTAGGGTTCAACTAACAGTGTCTGCCATAACATATTGATAGGAAAATACATGAAAAACCAGTAACAGTATTTGCTTCTAGGAATAGGGTACTGGTGGCTGGGAACACAGGTGAGAGGAAAATGTCCCTTTTAATGCCCTTTTGAACTTTAATACATGTGAATGCATTAACTAATTAAATATTTTTAACAAAGTAATAAAATAGCATTATCCTATGCACCTAGTAAACCTCCATATCTGATTCACTGATCAAAAGTTTTTTTGTGCCCTCACCCTCAGCCCCTCAGAGAGGGTTATAGATGTGGCATGAAAGTTGGGCCACATTAAGCTCTATTAAATCAGTATGGTTTGAGGAGCCAGGGAAGCCCTGTGGGCCTGCACAGGCAGAGGCCTGGAGAGGAATGCAAATTCAGATAAGCAGCTGGGAGAGCTGCTCTCCCTGACAGTGGACCCAGTTGGCACTGGGCCTTCCTTGTGCCCTTCCTGACTGTGCGTGTTTAGGGGGACAGAAGGCCAGTTCTGCTACCAGGCCCTTACCCCAACACCGATCATACTCAAAAGGAGGAGGCGGCCAGCGCCCTCCGGACAGGAGGGGCTTGGGAGCTGGGCCTGGAGACACAGCCAGCTCCTGGGGTGGGCTGTGAGGCTTGCCTTTTCAAGCAGAAAGCCTTTGAAGCATCTGCCAGGCAGAGGCCTTGGCTGCCCTTATCTGGCTTTCATTTCTATCCCAACATTTGTGACTCGAGAGAACCTTGGGGTAACTTTGGGCCTATGTGGGGTGAGGGCTGGGGGCCACCAGCAGTGAACCCCTCACCCTAGTGCACAGGGTCAGGCCTCTCACCGGCCCCAGCTGGGCCATGGGGCAGAGCACAGGACAGACACCCTCCCACCTCCTGGTGCATAGACAGTGAAGGTCCCGCTCCCTGGACTGGCTCCCAGCACCCCATGGGCTCCCCACAGCTGCTCTTAAATGCCCAAGGAGCTCTTTACCCACAGAGAAATATAGCCAACTCCACACCTTGTCTCACGTGCAATATAGGAAAACTGAAACAGTTAACATTTCTCTAAATATTCACATACTATTTGTACAACTAACAAATTGACTTTTTATAACTTTAACAAAGTAGCTTTCCCTGAACAATTGGAGTTAAATGTAATCAATTACACTCTTCCCAATTCTAATGCTTCAGTCTCATAAATGTTTCAAACACATTTAAAACTCGACAAATAAGAATATAATCATCACAAAACCGGATCTGCATACTCATACCGAAACTCATCCGAAAATTACAAATGCTAATGTGTAGGTCTAAATTTGTTTATTATCTTGAGTCAGCAGTCCTAGCAGAAGACTCGATAGACACGACACTATGTGCCCATTTGCCACCCATCACTGCCCTCTCCTGGGGATCTCAGAGAGCTGGCCATGCAGCTCTGGCCTCGCCAGAGCTCTGTACCCCAAACTCTCCGTCCTGGGCAGAGTGACTGGACCAGAGGTGGGTCCTGGACTCTGAGTCAGGACCTCATGGGCTGGCCAGACATGCAAGGCATGCCAACCTGCAAGGCTGGCGCAAATGTTCTGCCCAAGAAGGGATGTGGATGGTGACAGCTGACCAAAGCAATCAGCATCTCACTCTTGGGGTACATAAATGTGCCTCTCTGAGAGATGAAGGGGGCAAGGGCTGAAGATTCACAGAGGAGACAGTGGGCAGACCTCAGGCAGGGCCCGAGGGGAAGCTGGGGACCAGTTGGCCAGAAGCAGCTGGAGCAGGAGAAACAAAGTGAGACACTGGTGCCAGAGCATGAGTGACCATCTGGGAGCTGGTGACATGGGGACACCCAGGCCCGTTCTCCTGAAGAGCCTGGCTGAGGGGCTAGGCTGGCTAGTTTCTACTTCCTTGAGTGTTCTCACACAGGCAAAAGGAATGGGCAAAAGATGTTCTGAGCTCAGGTGATGACATGTGCTGAGGCTAAGTGCACAGAAAACAGAAGCTGATCCGGAGATTTATGTTTAGGAAGTGAGGGAAGCAGGACAGGGTGGGGGGAGAAATTGAACTGTGAGGTTATTCCAAGGGAGGCCTCAATTGACCCCATGGGGAGGCTGGAGCTGGGATCACTCATTAGTTGTCCAGAAATGAGCAAAGGGGGATTTGGTGAGCTTTGGGCCCAAGAACCCTGATTGAGGTAGCTCCCTTCTGCCCGGGGCAATTCCCTCCTATCAGATTCCATACCTGGTCCTGAAGGGCAGTCTGTGTGGTCACCACTACACTAGAGGTGACAGACTGGGTCACCGAGTGTGAAGGAGGCCTGTGGTCAGAGATGTGGTTACAGAGACCTGCTCAGATGTGGTTATAGTGACCAGGTGTGGTCGGCCTCTGAAGAATGTTCAGTGAAATTAATTTCTCATGGTCTGGGGGAAGGGGATGATGGGATCAGATTTTCCTTCTAGACTGGGGCTGGGGCTCAGGAGAGAGAGCAAGTCTGGTGATAAACATGAAGTGTGGCCAGGGAAGGCATCTAAAGACACAGGAACAGCAGAGACCTCAGAGACCCTGTGGAGATGGGGGCACGGGGAAGAGCAGCAACAATTACAGGGAGGGGAGATCAGGGCACTCAGAGGAGTAGGTGCGTGGTCCTGCCACTACAATACGTGGTGCTGCCTGAGTGGGTAACTAGAAGAGGGAGCCAGGAGAACAAGTGCTCCAGGAAGGAATCTTCAGACCAAGACTGAAAGCCCTTTTCTCCTGCCCCAACACACCCAGCTGTGGCTCCGTAAACTCAGTTCTGCCGGCTGCCTCTAGATGGCAGTGTGTGCATGCGGCAGCAGCTGTCCCACACTGCTCCCCAGGGAAGGCCAGGTTCTCCCAGGGGACCAGGGAAAAGTCCCCAGAGCCGTGGGGGGGACAGGCAGAGGCACCTGTGATGCCTGCAGCATCCACCTGTGCTCTGCTCTGCTTCAGGTGGGTGGGGCAGGTGCCTCTTTCTCCCCTTCCTAGGGGTTCCTATCAGGGTCCTTCCTGGCAGGGCCTGAACATAGGGGTCCCAGGGGCTTAGTGGACCCCCAAATCCGTGTGTTCGTGACTCTCCAGTCTTGGGTGGAAGACTGAGACACAAAGGTCTGGACATAAAGCTAACACTTCTGATTCTACCACTTATGTGTAGAGTGACTCCCTCTGAGCCTACTTTCCACATTTGTTCTACAAATGCATAGCTCTGTGAAAGTCAGTTCACATCAGATTATTTCAGAAGAAAAACTTTTTCACTGTGAAGTGATTTTCACATTTGCACATAGTCCACAGTTCCCCTGGTGGACAGAGCTTTCAGGGGGCAAAGCTGGGGTTGAACCTAGGCAGTCTGACCTTGCTCTCGACCTCTCTGATTGGCCTCCTCCCTCTGATGTCTTATTGGCCACATCTGGACTTCCTCCTTTGGCAAAACCGTCTTCTTCCATTTGGAGAAATAAAATAACAGTAGGGTTGACTCACAGGCAGTCAGGGTTAGAAGGGCTCTGGGAGGTTACCTACTAAACAACTGTCCTCTCCCTCCCACCTTCAATTTATGGATTGGACAACTAAGGGGTGATAAGACTCCTTGTCACCATCATCTATGAGTCCTGGCCTCCATCATTAAAGTATGCTCCACTGTGTCGTGTGCTAACACATGGGCTCCTATCACAAATCTTTATAGTGTGGTAGGGGACACTGTCTGAGGACAGAGGTCTCAGGGCTGTGGCTGCAGATGCAAATAGGAGCAAGAAGCCCTTGGAAAATTGCAGATTTTTTTTAACATTAAAAAAATTTCATTTATTTTATTTATCCTTTTTTTTTGGCTGTGTTGGGTCTTCATTGCTGTGCGCGGGCTTTCTCTAGTTGAGGCGAGTGGGGGCTACTCTTCACTGCGGTGTGCAGGCTTCTCACTGCAGTGGCTTCCCACTTCAGTGGGCTCTAGGTGCTCGGGCTTCAGTAGTTGTGGCTCGCGGGCTCTAGATCACAGGCTCAGTAATTGTGGTGCACAGGCTTAGTTGCTCCGTGGCATGTGCGATCTTCCCGAAACAGGGCTCAAACCCGTGTCCCCTGCATTGGCAGGTGGATTCTTAACCACTGTGCCACCAGGGAAGACCTGCAGAGTTTTAAAAAAATAGATGGTTCTGGAACAAATAGGGCAGGCATTGGGTGACAGGCCAAGAAATTAATTTTTTTCTGTTCACCTCTCTCTAGGGCTCCCTGATCTTTTCAAGAAAGGCAACATCAACTCAAAACAGCTCGGAGTGAAAGGTCTACCAAAGACGTTAGCACCTGGCTCAGCCAAGTCCTGCCATACTTCATGGGGTGACCCATCCTCCCACTGGCCTCATGGCCCTGACTTCCTCACTGCAAGGGCCACTGATTCCTTCATTTCATCTTGATCACTCACTCCCGTGGATACATCCCTCTGTCTGACCGTAGCCACGTGCAACCATTCCTGTCTTCTGCGGTCAATGAGGGCCCTCCTGCCTCACCCCTACCTTCTCCTTTCTTCCCATCTACTGGCCCTTCCAGCTGTCACTTCTCTCCCCTACCACCCAAGACTCATGATACGACACCTCAGTGCTTTCTTTCCAATATTCTTCAATCCTCTGCACTATTGTTTTTCTATCATGTCTTTCTAGCAGACCCTCAAACTTTGATCAATCCTACTGCCTGCGCTCTCTGCACCTGGACTTACCCCAGCCGCTGAAGACTGATGAAGGCTGTGCCATTTGAGCTGTAACTCTGACTCTGGTTCGCCATCCTCACCTGGGCTCCCAATCCTTCCTCAAATCCTTCTGTCTGCCCCTCCTCAGAAGCCTCTCTCATTTTCTACTAAGTTTCTCTGAAATCCTTGGATCCCACCAAATATCCACTTTCCTTAAACAGGTGACCTATTCCTCCTATTTTCAGAAAAAAAAGGAAGCCTTCACTCAGGAACCCCCACTAAACCCACAAACATCTGCATCTCACTCAGCTCTTCCCCCACCCTCTTGTCTCCATGGAGGCCTATCTGTCCTCCAGTCTTTGGCTGCCCTCTTGTTCTGAACCCCAATCCTTCCCACCTTCTCCAGCAAGCATCATCTTTTTTCCTTCAGACTCTTCAATTGCTCTTCTTCTACTGCCTCTTCCCTACATCATTTAAACATATTCAAGTCTCTCCTTTCTTAAACAAACAAACCTCTCCCTCAGCCTCTTACCCTCATCATCTTCCAGCTAAAGACCTCACTCTGATCCTCATTTATTCTCCAGCCCACTTAACAAGCTTGTGACCCAACTATCCACTGGCCCAGCTCTCTGAAGCTCCCGACACCCGTGGTCACTCCTCAGCCTTGTCTCGCAGACTTCCTTGCAGCACTGGAAACTGGGGGCCACTCCTTCCTTCCTGAAACATTCATTTCCCTTGACTTGCACACACACCATCCTTCTGGCTTTGCTTCTATCTCACTGGCTGCTCTTTCTCAGGCTCCTTAATCCCTCTCCTTTTTCTCTTCCTAGTCGTCTCCACATTCATCAGGATTCTGCCTCTGTCGTTTTTCCTTCTCAACTCCCAGTCCCAGGATAAGTTCCTCTACTTTCATGGTTTTAATCATCATCTCTGTGCAGCTCTCTCAATAATAATTCTCCTCTTCTTTCTTTCAAACAGGCTCCGAACGTAATTTTTTTTTAGCATTAAAATGTTGTTGTTTTTTATTGTGGTAAAATATATATAACATATAACACCTAATTTTTAAAAATTACATTTCCCAGCCTCCTGTGGAGCTCTGGATTGCCACGCTACCAGACTTGGCCAATGAGGCATAAGCAGCAGTCGGCAGGGATTTCTGGGGAAGTTTTGCTGTCCTAACATAGGTGCTACTCTTTCATCCTTTTTTGCTCTTTCTCCTGCCTATATGGAATGAAGGTAGGAAGCTGGAGCTGGAGCAGCCATGGTATGACCACAGGTGGCTCTGAGGATGCAAGCTTCCCAGTAAGGAGAGCCAGAGCAGACTGACAGAGTGGACCTGGGACCTGAATGACTGTGGCACTGCTGACCAGCCTTACTCTACTTACCTTCAGACTGTGCGTTATGTCAGAGTTTTCAATGAGTATAGCAGCAAAATGCAACAAACCCTATTTAGTCAAAGCAATGTGCTTGGGTTGATGTTACAGGAGCTGAACACAAGTTTTGATTAATACAACTCCCAAATGTACAGTTTTTGCTTATATGTCTCTCCTGAACTTCAAACAGCAAACTGGACCTCTTTTCTCTGTCCAGACACCTCAAACGGAACAGGTCCAAGTTGTCACCCCTCACGAAACACACACACACACACACACACACACACACAGAGTCACTTGGATTCCTGGTCTCAGTAAACGGCATCACCATCTATGCAGCCAGAATCCTATCAGTCACCATCCTATTAGTCACCCCTCAATTCTACCTCCTAAATATATTTTGAATCTGTTCACCTCTTAGATCTCATCACCGACTTCCTGAACCATTGTAACCGTTTCCTTCCTATTTTTTAATCTTGCTCCTTCCAATCCATTCTCCCTACTGCAGCCTTAGGGATCTTCTAAAAGCACAAACGTAATAATGTTACTACTCTGCCTAAAACCTTTCAGAGATGGCTTAGGGCCTGAGGAACACCAGGCATATACTGTAAGACTTTGCCGGAACTATGATGTTGGTCCTGCAACACCACCTCTTTGGCATAGGTGTTGCTCTACAGACCACAGGGATGGGAATATTGACCTACACCTGGTTCAGTTACGGAAACGAAACCTCTCTCCCTTGCCACAGTGACTGGTCCAAGACTGGGCACGTGACTAGAGCTGGGCCAATTAGAGGCCTCCCTTGGGATTTGTTCAAACCAACCTAGAGTGTAGTTATTCGGAGTCACATCTCCAACATGGGGCAAACTCAGCACTAGGAGAGGCAGAGGAAGGGGGTCTTGGACTGGGCAGCCCACAGGATCAGCCCCTAGTGTTGAGTCAATCTGGTTTCCAGTTCGTCTTTTGATTCTGTGTGTGACCTGAGTATCCTTCCAGTAATCTTCCCTCCTTTGGCCTAAGCTAATTTGAATAGGTTTTTCTCACTTCCAACCAAAACATCCCGACTAAAGTGAAGATCCTTGGTTGTCTGGTGGTTCCCAGAAAACAAATAAGAGTTCCTTCCAGCTCATGTTTTATAAACATTATTTCATCTGATTCTTACTATAAGCTCGTGAGGTGAGTTTTATTATTATCTTGACTTTACAGATAAGAAAAGTAGGGCTCAGAGATGTAAAGTATTTTGCTCAAGATCCAGAGGCTGAGAATTAGGAGCACTTGGACACCAAGTTCCTCTTCTATTCAAGCTGCTTCCCCTCATCGCCCCCCTGCCCCCCAGCTTGTACACACACACACACACACACACACACACACACATACACACACAGAGGCGCTACAGAGCGGAGCCCAGGGAGAGTAAAAGCAGCACTGGGATAGGGACCAGACTGGGACAGGAGGGTAAGGAGGAAGTCTGAGGATGATAAAGGCCAAGCTCCTCCATTTAAAATTTATAGCCAACTCCAGGTCCAGGAGGAGAAGAAACTCTCAGCTTCTTTCTTTTACCCCTCCTTGTAATGTTCTTTGTTCCCATAATCTATACCTAAGGCTTGCAGTCTGTGCAATAATTCAGTTATATTCTTGGCAATTACAGTTCTGGGGGCTAGCCTGGAAACTAAGTCACTGTTTACAATACAGCCCTTTTATGAGCTGGGACTGTCCATATCTCAATTCTTTTAATTTATTTTGTCTTTTGGTTACGTTGTACTTTTTTTTCTTCCAGTTTTATTGAGATGTAACTGACATACAGCATTGTGTAAGTTCAAGGTATATGGCAAAATGATATGACTTACATACATCATGATTACAATAAGTTTAGTGACCGTCCATCAACTCATACAGATACAAAATAAAAGAAAAATAAAAAAAAATTTTTCCTTATGATGAGAACTCAGGATTTACTTTCTGAACTTTTATATGTAACATACAGCAGTGTTAATTAATCATGTTGTACATGACATCCCTAGTACTTCTTTATTTCACAACTGTAATTTTGTACCTTTTGACCACCTTCATCCAATTCCCCTTCTCCCCACCCCTCCCCACCTCTGGTAACCACACATCTGATCTCTTTTTCTATGAGCTTGTTTGCTTTTTGAAGTATATAACTGACCTACAACACTATGGCAGTTCCTGGTGCATAACATAGAGGTCTGATATTTCTATACATTTCAAAATGATCACCACTGCAATTCTTTTTACTTTTTAAGAAAGGAAGAGAAAATGGGTCTGCCCTGCTTTGAGTGTCCCTGATGCTTTCTGAAGCCACCCCGTATTATTGTAAAAATGGGTCAGGTAAAGTTGGCGGGTCTCAAAGGGCAGCTGGAAATGGCAGGCGAGTGTCATAAGTAACTCTCAGTGAGGCCTGGGGGGGGAGGGGTGGCCTTTGGAGGCCTTGCTGGTTTTGTGGGCACTCCCCTCACCCTCTTCATGCCCTGCAGCAGTGTGGCCAACTGTTCCAGAAAGCAGCTGTCTCCCTGAGGCTGCTCAGGCTGGCAGGACCTCCAACATCATCGGGTCCATGATTCACAAAGCTGGCCTTATTCTCTCCTCCTCGTTCTAGGCTCATGACATCCAGGGTTAACCAGAAATCATCAGGTGTGGATGATCATCTTTCCAATTGCAACTTTCACTGGAAACATCTTCTCTGTCTCCACACCCCCCTTTTTAATAATGGTGGAGTCATCCCTCTACCAGAGGTGTCCTCACCATTCATGCTCACATAACATCTCCTTCCACCTTTTCTTCAGAATCATCACTCCTGCATCATTCCTATCACTCTTCAAACCTGCTCTAGTATCTTCCATATTTTAACAAAACCCTTTGTATCCTAACAGAAGTAAAAATTAGATATGGCTATGAGCACTGGAAAACAGAGGATTAAACAAGACAGAAATTTCTTTTTCTCAAATACAAAATCAAGAGGTAATAGTCCAGAGCACGTACGGTGGCTCCCTAAACATTAGGAACCCGGATTTATTCTAACTTGTTGCACTAACATCCTCAACACATGGCTATGGCTTCAAAGTTCAACAGGCTGTCTGCAGCTCTATTTACATATTCCAGTGAGCAGGAGAGAGCAATGGCTGAGATAAGCACACCACTTCCCTTTAAAGCTACTTCTCAAAAGTTCCATGTGGACACCTCCACTTTCTTCCTGTTGGCTGGAACTGAGTCATGTGACCACACGCAGCCATGAGGGAGTCCTAGAGGCTTGCTTTTATTCAGGCAAGCCATGTGGCCAGCTAGAACTGGAAAGTCTATAATAAAGGAAATGGGGGAGAATGGCTATTAGGGTCATCTAGCATTCTCTGGCAAAGCCTCCTATGATTCCACATCCCTTTCTAGACCTCTCCCTGTTCTGTGTTCCCTGTTGGACAAACTGTCCAAACACTATAGCTCTACCATGGTCTGGCTGCCACCCCACTACTCCTGGAACACTGTCCTTATCATGTGCACCAATGACATTTATGTGGCCAGAGTCAAAGGATCGTTCCCTTTCTTCATCTTATCTGAGCTGTAAGTAGCATCTAGCACAGCTGACCACTCTTTTCTGGAAACACTGCTTTGTCAGTCTCCGGGACATAGCACTCTCCCGGTTCTCCTTTCGCCTCCCCAGCCTCTTTTTCAGTCTTCTTTCCTGCTCTGGCTCCTCTGACTCCTCTGGGTCCCCCTTGAACCCTCTCCTCTTCTGCATCTACCTCCTCAACCTAGGTGACTCCCTCAGATCCCAAGGTGTTTACCATCATTAAAATGATGCCTCCCAAAGCCCCACCCCCAGCCCAGGCCTCTCCTCTGAGTACCTAGTGACTGGACAATTGAACTGGATCTCTGACGGGCATCTCAACTCAACATGACTAAAACAGAATTCTTTTTTTTAAAATTAATTAATTTTTGGCTGCATTGGGTCTTCATTGCTGTGCGTGGGCTTCTCATTGCGGTGGCTTCTATTGTTGTGGAGCATGGGCTCTAGGCGCGTGGGCTTCAGTAGTTGTGGCATGCAGGCTCAGGAGTTGTGGCACACGGGCTTAGTTGCTCCGAGGCACGTGGGATCTTCCCGGACCAGGGATTGAAACCCTGTCCCCTGCACCGGCTGGCGGATTCTTCACCACTGCGCCATCAGGCAAGCCCCTAAAACAGAATTCTTGATGTGTCTCCCTGAACTGTAGTCCCTTTCCTCCAGGCTACTCCACCCAATAAATGAGGCACTGTTCACCCACTTACTCCAGCCAGAAACTTCAAAGTTATCTTTGGTTTCTCTATTCCCTGCCCCTACATCCATCCTATCAGTGTCCATGTCCAAAACAGCATCTTTCAACTACTCACCTTAGTGTGGCCACCAATTTGGTCCAAACCACCATTAGTTTTGGCTGGGGCTGCCTTAACAGTCTAATTATCTCCTTGCTTTTATTTGTGCCTGCCACCCACCCAATTTATTTTCACACAGCAGAAAATCAGAACACAGTCTTCTGCATAAAACCACTCAATGGTTTTTTTTAATTTTTTTTTTTTTTTTTTTTGCAGTACGCGGGCCTCTCACTGCCGTGGCCCCTCCCGTTGCGGAGCACAGGCTCCGGACGCGCAGGCCCAGCGGCCGTGGCTCACGGGCCCATCCGCTCCGCGGCATGTGGGACCCTCCCAGACTGGGGCATGAACCCGCGTCCCCTGCATCGGCAGGGGGACCCTCAACCACCGCGCCACCACGGAAGCCCACCCTCGATGGTTTAATAAAAAGTCTCCATTCCTAAACACAGTCTTGCATGGCCTGGTCCCTGCCCACTTCCCCACTTCATCCTTGTTCTTTTTCCCAGGCTTGCTGAACTCTAGCCACAAGGTTTTGTTTTCAGCTCTTTCACACATTCACAGCTCACCTTTCTCAGGGCCTTGGCACAAACTGTTCTTGACTTGGAATGTCTCTGCTTGGCTTTTCCCAAAGCTATCTCCTCATTTTCTTGACTTCAACTTCACCATCACCTCCTCAAAGACATTTTCCCTGCTGGCTCCACCTAAAGTACAAACAGCTCTTGTTCTCTATCCCAGTCCTTTGTTTTTGTCCCAGCATTTATTTCAACCTGCAATAATGTGTCCTCCACCGAAAATCAGCCTTACGTAGCAAGAGGCTTCAGCTGTCTCGTTTACTGCTGAATCCTCAGCATCAAAACAGGGCCTGGCCACAGATCAGGCACTCAATCAAGCACCCACTATCTGCTAGAGGATGAATGGATAGACAGGTTCTGCAAGGAGGTCTCTGAGCTGCCTGGGGTGTCACAAGCAGACTGCAACCCCCTTAATAAGAAAAAACTGGGAATGGACTGAACAGTTCAAGAGCTCCTCCTTACATTGGACTTAACCTGTTGGTTGCTTTTACTAGAATGTGGTGCAACTAGTCTCTTGACCCAATTTTAACAGATCCGAGTTTCCTGCTGTCCCCAAAACAAATCGCTTAGCCCTCCTCCATCTGAATGAGTTTAAGGCTCATTAAAAAATGAGGCGTGCCTGAGCCTCATTTTTCAGATAGGTGGATTGAGACCCCAGAGGTCAGCCTTTTTAACATCAGAGCCCAGCCAGCGGTGTGAATACCTCTCTAACACAGGCTGTACCTTCAGTACCCGCTCCCCCCGCAAGAATCCTCTCAGCCATCTTGTCAGGATGAAGGTGAGGGACAAATCTCGGCAGGCAGTCGAAAGAGAGCGTGGTATTTTTAGCACGAAGGCTACAAGCAGCCAGTCTTTACCGGCCGGTTTACAAAGAATAAATGTTAATTTACTACTCCAGTCTTGAAGCCCACCCCCAACCTCAGTCTCCGAGGCCCGGCAGGAATGCCTTCCAGCACTTTCAATTCAGCCATTTTTCTAACTCTGCGCTCACCTCTCTACCCGGTCACCCCCGCAGCCCCGAGTTGTGGCACCCACAACTCGCGCTTCTCTCAGGCTGGGTTCCGGTGGGGTCAGTGACAAGGCCGACGTGGCGTCCACGTATTGCTCCGGCCCCCAAACGTTGGGTGCGGGTCCGGCCTCAGCCTTCCCCGCTCACCCAAGGGGCGAGCGCCGACCAGGGCCGCCCCCCGCCTGCGGCCCCGCCCAAGCCGCCGCCGCCGCGCCCGGGTGAGTAGAGCGCGGAGTCCCCGCTGGAGCGTCGGGCCCTGCCTCCCTCATTGTCTGAGGCCGATCCCCCTGAGCGCCCTCTGGGGACTAGGACTGCTCCCCATGTCCAGGATAGGTCCCTCCGGTTCCCTCGCCCCTGCCCCGGGGGCGGCCCGGCGGGCGGCGCTGGCTTTGTCTGCCCAGATCGCCCGTGAGGGGCCGGAGGCCTTGGCCCGGACCCCGCTGAGCCGAACTCGGGCGCCGGGCGGAGAGCCACAGCGGGCGACCCGGCTGGCGCTCGGGGTTCTGCCGCCCTCGCCCTGTCCATGTCCCCGGACGGGTGCCTGCTGCGACCGGGCGGGAGTGGGAGCACTCGGGGAGGGAGGGGTCGGACCGCCGCGGTTCTGGGCTCTGCCCCTCTCCCCAGCCTCGAGCCTTGGGTTGGGCACTCCTTTCGTTTCCGTCACGGACCCTCGGCTGCCCGGAGCTCGGGCCAGGGGTGGAGGGTGGCGCGGACTGGGGAGGGCGGTCCCCTTCCCCGCCCCGCCTCGAGTGTGCTCCAAGTCGCCCACCCCGGCGGTGTGTACCACTCTGCCCTGCACGGGTTTGGGGCGGGCGGAGTTTGAGTAGGTGGTGATCCAGCTTCTCCGTGCTGGTCGTTTCGGGTTGTGCTTTGGAGCAGAGCCCGACTCCTAATCTAACTGGAGCTTCGGTCGAGTTGGGTCTGTGGCTGCGGAGTTGGCTTGTCCCGGGGCCACTGCTCCTGCGGGGAGGAGTGGTGGTTCCGCCAGTGGGTATGGTGTGTGTGTGTGTGTGTGTGTGTGTGTGTGTTTGTGTGTGTGTGTGTAGGAACACTTGGGTACCGGGACTGCTGGGACACGAATCCGGGAGGCACGAAGAAGTTGGTCTCAGGCTAGAAGGGGTCGGTGCTGTGAGGAGTCGATAAATGGTTGGCCCCGGTACTGCCCTGGCGGCTGGCTGCGGCGCTGTGTAGCAGCGCGCTGGGGTCTGGGGGCATCCGGTCATCCTGGGCCGTGAGTTCAGGGCATTGCATTGGAGCCTTTGCAGGTGTGCTCTCTCCCATGGCCTGCTCCGTAGGATTCCTTCTCTCCTCTGAGATGGGGGTTGCCTTGGGGCTGATAGGAGTGGGTGGAGCTGCTTGCCGAATCCTCAAAAGTAGCCTTCCCCCTTCCCCTTGACCTCAAAGTAGGGGAAGTTAGTGCCTGCAGAGTGCTCAGGTCACCCCTCCCTGTTGGTGAAGGGAAACCTGGGGCCTAGGCCATCAGAGCACCCCAGCACCCCTACATCCCCTCTACAGTCAGCCCTGTGGAAGGCCAAAGCACCCTTGTTTCCAGGGATCCTCCTGGGCCCTGGCCCCCTCAGAATGAAGCGCATATTCCTCCATGATGGCCCCATTTGCCCTTTTACCTCCTCTCTCAGCTGTCTCCAAGCTTTGTCCCATCCTGAGGATCCATAATGTCTGGGGGTCAGGCCCTGGAAGCCCAGGCTACCAGACGGATTTCCCCTCCCCTCTTATTGCATCCCCACATCTCTGAACTCCACTGTTGGCACTACCAAACATGGTCTTCAGTTCATTCAACAAAGCATGGTTGAGAGTCTGTGGGGTGCCAGGAGCTGTTGCAAGCATTGTTCCAGGCTCACAGCTGGCTGTCAGCTCTGTGTGGTCTTAGAACCCAGGCTGGACATGTAGTAGACGCTCTGTAGCGTTTATTAATCTGAGCTTGATCTCTGCTTAGCAGCATTATTCAGGCAAACAGGAGTTCAAGGCCACTGGTGCATTTGGAGGTTTGTGGCAGCCTCTAGGAAGAAAGGGGCTGCAGAAGGGTTGGCTGCCCAGGGAAGTTCCCCCCCTTACCAGCTGGGCAGCTGTGCAAATCTCTGAGGACAGGTGAGGGCGCCTCCCTTCCGGTGACTGGGAGTGGGAGGACAAAGCACGTGTTCTGTGTGGGAGAGGAGGGGGCCCTGCCCTGCAGGTCCTGGTGGTAGTGAATTCCCAAGGAGGGGAGGGAGCAGGGAGTTCTGGAAGCTCTGCGTTGTGGAAACATTTCCTGAGGTCTCACTCTAGGTTACAGTGCGCTCAGGGATTTGATTTGTTACTTGTTTAACTTCAACTGAGATAGAATTCAGTTTGGCAATGCCTGTAAAGTGCCATTGTGCCGGTCCTGGGAAACCTTTGCTGGTTTTAAAATGTGTAGTAATAGTTAAGTTTATTGAGACTTAATGATTGAGACTTACACCACATACTATCCTAGAAGCTTTACTTGTATTCATTCATTGAATCCGTGAAACGACACAGTATGGTAGATAATGTTAACGTCCCATTTTACAGATGAAACTGTGGCCTAGAGAGGTCACAGAGTAACTTGCTTGAGGTCTGAATGTGAACCGGGTTTCCTCCTACCTAATTAGATAACGCCTTCCTCTCAGAAGTGAATCAAGTTGATTAATACACTGAACAAGCCTGGCCCACAGAGGAACTAGTAAGTCCTTCAGTGCAGGTGCACTTATGTTCCCTGCTTCTGAAAGCATCTCAACTCTCTGGGCACACAGCAGGTTGACTGGTGATGTAGCTTTTGTCTCCCTAAGGCCAGGGAATGGGAAGACCGGCACTGCCATGCACAGTAGGAGTGAGTCATTGCCTGTATCTGTCTAGATAGATCAGAGTTTGCTGTGGTAACAATCCTCAAATCTCGGAGAATTAAAGCAACAAAGGATTATTTCTTATACCACATCCATCGCATGTCTGTTTTATGTTGTTCTCACCGTGGGACCCATGCTGATTAAGTGAAATGTTCCTGGTCACTTGGACAGACGGACAGAGAACATGATGAATCTCACCCTGGCTCTTAAAGCTTCCACCCTGAAGCGGCATTTCAATGGTCGGAGCAGTCACATGGCCACGTACTTCCCTGCAGGGTGGGGAGCAAAAGAGGACTGGGAACATTTGGTGAACAGCACTGATGCCTGCCACCTGCCCACCACTGTGCTTTCTCTGTGACTTCCCAAGGTCTGGGTCTGAGTGTCGTATGTTTCTGTGTCACCATGAACATCGATCATGAATTAGTCAAAGAAATGTCATTTTAGGTTAAAGATGAATTGAGGTGCCACATTTGAAGGGCAGAGGTATGGTGAACAAAAATGCTTATTAGGGTAGTAAGAGGTGGTCTGCAGAAGCAGCTTGCTCCTCTGACCCTGGGCAAGTTATTTGAGCCCCTTGGGTCTTCTTTTGCTCATTCATTTATTCATGCATTAGTTTATGAGCCCAAGGACTAGTGATGAGTCCCAGGCCAGGGATTCTTACTAAGCACTTGTTTAGCTCCTAGCCTGGTGCTAGGGGCTGTAAACTGGGTTCCAGGATTCCTGTTTCCTGCTGCTGGGTCCTGGTGGCCTTTAAGGAGGGATATTATTGCCTATGGGAAGCGAATCTTTCTCTCTGCCCTGGCACATGAGCCCTTGGGCTTCTTGGACTTCCTCATGCTCTATCTGTATGTGGCGAGTAGGGGCAGCCACCTTTCTTGGAAGCAGGAGCATGTAGAAACACCTCTATAGGCCTTGCCCTTCCCCTTCCACCTGTGAGACTCTGGGGCTGAGCCTGCAGGCCTAGGGGTATGGAAAGGTAAGGTGGTGAGGTTACTAAAGGATGGAGCCACATGAGAACAGGCTTGAATATGGGGCTGGGGTGGTTCTCTGTCCTGCGAAGTGGTTTAGAACCCCTTTGTTAATTGCATTTTTCCACCCGGGCCACGCTTGCAGGGTGTCAAAGAGCTGGCTACCCTGTGGACCTTGGTTTTGTGGTTTGTCACCGGCTTTGTCCCTGGTGACTTCCAGCAGGGTCAAGAAACACTGGTGGAGGTGGTGGGACTTCAGGTTCTTCTGCTCGTGGTTAACGTACTACCCTTAGGCTCGTCTCCTCCTTTTTTAGGGCTTCTGTTTTCTCTCCTACCTGGAATAGAGGGAGAGGTAATGGTGGTCTACAGCAGTGGTCCCATTCTTGGCTGGTCATCAGAGTCCTCAGGGGACTGTGTAGACCTGTGCTTTGAAAATCTTTGGTCTAAGTGAATGCCAGCATTCCTGATTTGTCTTATCTTCATTATAGCAGTGGGATATTCATAATGTCTCAACATCTGTTTTCTCCCTTAAGGGCTTTTTTTTTTTTTTTTTTGGTTCAGACAGGGCAAGTGGCTGTGTTGGCCCAGCAAAGGGCCTGGCTAGTAGGAAATGTTTAGTGCCGATGAAACATAACGATGAGTAATGCTGTCCAGCACCTAGAGTGGACAGTGGTGAGGCCAGCTTTAGAGCTGTATCTACTTTCTAGCTGAGTGACCTAGACAAGTCTTTCATTTTTTTCTTTCTTTCTTTCTTGGATTTGGTTTTCTCATCTGTGAAGTGAGGAGAATCTGCCCTTCCTGTCGCTCGTGGGGTTACTGTGAAGCATACACCCTTCAGGTTTGAGAAGCAGTGTGTGCAGCCCCTGAGTTAGGGTGATACCCTGGTTTGGGACTGCTGCCGTCACGCTGACGGCTCTCAGCAAAGTGCTCACCAGCCAAGGATTCTGGGAAGCCCATTTCCTCCATTCTTGGGCCTGGTGGGGTTGGCCAGGGCTGGGCCTGGCTGGGCGTTGCTGTGGTTTTTCCTCAGGAGGCCGCAGGCTGGTAATCTGAGAGTAAGTGGACCTGGGCAGGCTTCTGGAGGTCTGTTACGTCTCGCTCGCCCAGTAGCCAGGGAGAAGTTCCTAGAGCCCTGATGTCTATCAGCTGGATAGCTGGAGGGACCAGCTCCTCCCTTCTTGGGCTCTGTCAGCCTGTGCTGCGTGGCTGCGAGCCGTGGCGGGGCCATCGGGATCCTGGGTCAGAGCTACACTTCTGGTGCTGCCTCAGACTCTGCGTGTGTCCTGGATTTTGGGAGAGCTGAGGCTGGGCTTTCCTGCATGGGTAAGGTTTGGGGAGGGGTCGGGACGTGGGGCTAGGCAGAGGTTGACCCTGAGGAGAGGTTCGATGAACTCCCTCTCTGTGTTTTCCCTGTTTACCTGTACTAGCTGCTGGGGCCTGTGCCAGTCTATTCCGCAGGGCCCAGGAAGCATTAAAAAAAAAAAAAAAGCGGCTTTGAGGAATTTGTCGTCCTGATACTCTGGAGAGGGGCCCTCACAGCAGCTGGAATTAAATGAGTGTCCCCTGTATCTCTTTCGTCCACACCCTGAAGTCTGAGTGGTGAGCCTGGGAGGGTCGAGGGCAGCAGCATATCCCAGGACACACAGTTCCAAGGCAGGGTCTGTGCTAATGCATCAGAAGCCCATCAGGGCACCATGGGATACCCGGGCTTGTTGGAAAGTGACAGGTGGAAATAAGGGATATGGCGGCCCCAGCTTCAGATTTGGCCTCCCAGGGATGGGCGACTGGGCCCTACACACCCACTGCAGCGGTTCGGGCCATGTGTGACTCTCAGCTTTTGGAGTGTTTTGATCCCCAGTCTGGGGTGCCCACTCAGCTTGCTCAGGTCCCTGCTCTTTCCAGGCTTCTGGCTGCTGCCACCAGCTGCTCCAAGAAAAGGCCCTGGTTGCCCACTGAGTGACCATTGCCACGAAGAGACCCTGTTTCCTCTCCAGATGACCTCCCTAATGTCCGGCCACCCTGCAGCTTGGCTGTCTGGTTTCAGCCCTTCACCCGTGCGCCAGACAGACAGGGTCTGTCCCCCAGGGCTTGGTCGGGGAGGCCAGCCCCAGCCCCAGCGGTTCTCACACTCTGGGTGAGGGGTCCAGGAAGACTTGGAGCTCCATATTGTTTAAAAAAAATGATTCTGACACTCGTGAAAACAGTAAGGCACGCTTTATTCAGGAGTGTCGTGATAGGTATAAGGACTACAACCGTGGGGAATGGGGTTTTGCAGTAGGGGAGAGAGATTGGGCTCAAGCCCAGATGTTACAAGGGAGCAGAGGTGGGTGGGTAGATGGATGGTAAATTTATAGGAGGGTAGGGTAATTCTTTGCTAACTGACCTGACAGTTCTTGCTGAAGGCAGGCTAGGGTGATCAGGTGTCATGTGGCGGGTGCCACACGGGGAGGAGGAGGAATTTGGTCAGATGTGGAAGGTGATCAGCTATGGAGGGTGGGAGATCCTGGCTAAACTGCCTTAGCGGGATTCCTGCTAAAACTGGACTCTACAGGGACAGAGACAGAAGCCCGGGTTTGGGCCTCATGGGGCAGAGGGCTCAGAGGATCCTGACTAGTTTGGTCAAAAAGACACTGTCAGTGTACGAGGCACTAGCCTGAGCTCGTCAGCACTCACGCTTGTCGCTCAGGAGTGGTGCCCCGCTTTGTGGGCATCACTCCCTTGCTTCCAGAAACCTCGTCCTTTTCTTTTCAGCACCTACTGGCTCCTTGGCCCCTGGACCACCCTCTGCATCCAGGAAACAGTATGGACCCGTGGCCTTGGTTCCCTGTGCCCCCCCTCACCCCGCCCCCAGGCCAATGCTGGCTGCCCTTGTTGCCAGATCTGTTGGGAGCCAGATAACAGCCATTTGGCTCTGGACAGCCCTCCCTACCTGACCCTCTTTCCTTGGCCTGTGTACCTTGTGTTTCCTGTTCTCTGCATCCTGGGCAAACCAGTCTGACAACTTTATGGATCTCCCTCTTCCACAGGCCTGGGACCCGACTGTCTAATCTGTCTGAGCTGGGCCAAGGGAGGTGCAGTGGGTGATCCCCTCCCTCCCCACCAGTGCTGCTCCAGGGGCCTTCTGGCCTGATCCCCCGCTGCTTCCTTCCGCTGCCCAAGGCCTTCGATCCTCCTGGTTTTCTCTGCCCCTCTTGTCTGTTTGGTCACACCCTGCACAGATGACCCTGTTGGGTGTGCCTGCTACTCCTGGGGGGGCTCCTGTCTCGACAGTCAGCCTGTTAGGAACCAGACCCCCCACTGTTGTGAGAAAAAAGGGTGTGTGCAGAAAATCTGCCGGCTGCGGGTTCGGGCCTTCCCCCCTTCCTGAAGGCTGGCTTCCACCCCTGCAGGGGACAGTGGCTCTGTGCAGCCATCCTACCTCCACTGTCATCGTCTCCTGGTGTCCTAGCTGCTTCCTGTAAAATACAAGTAATGACATAAACATGGACAAAGGGGCCTGTCAACAAAAGAGCTGGTGGGAGCCATGGGGTATTCATTCATTTCCGAGGGAGCAGGGAGGTGCGAGTGGTGTGTGCCCTGGTGGAGGGGTGGGATGGGCAGGCCTGTCGGGGGCCCCTCTGGGCTAGGGAGTCCTGAAGCTCTCTCTGTGGGAAGACAGATGCGGGGAGGTGGGGCAAGCGCCAGCTGGGGGGCTGCAGGGTTTGTTGTGTTGAGGGTCAGTGCCTACCTGGGTGTAGGGCACTGCCCGCTCATGCAGAAAGGCGGTCAGAGAGGGGCCGGCCTTGGGCTGATGGAGGGTTGTAGGATTCTGCACCGGAGGTGCTGAGGGCCCACTGAGGGCCCAGGAACTTGTCTCCAGCAGCTGAGGTCTGAGGGCTCCAAGTGCCTGTGTGATTCTACTTGTTGTGGAGTCTCATTTGTGCTCCTTAATTTGGGGGCTGCTTCTCGAACATTGAACACTCATCAGAAAGCCTCTAATAGGATAGGGGAGCCAAACTTAACATGTTCTCTCTTTCCAGCCACCTTTCTCTGTGGTCTGGGTGGTCTGCGAGTCATTAGGAGATCTTTGTCGTGGGCTGCGAGGTGGGGCAGGGAACTTCTGCTAGGTAGAGAGAGCTCCATCCAGGAACCACTCCCCGCCCGCCAAGTGGTCTCACCCCAATGGTCTGGCCAGTCCTGGTTCTAATAGGCATTGTGTCATACCCCTCAGAAGCAGGAGAGAGACTGGGATGGTTATTATATTGTTCCTTAGGGGGAAAATCACTTGGAGGAAATACACCAGTGCTTCTGAGTGCGGAGTATTTATTGACGCGTCAGTTAAAGTAGGCTTTTAAACAACATGTGCGTACTCCCTTAGTAAGGAACAAATGTGCAAACCCATCTCACAGCTCCATTTTGCAGCTTGCATTTCCTGAAAGGTACAGGGAGTTTAGTGGTTAAGGGGTTGGAGTTTAGAGCTGGGATTTTGGAGAAACTGTTTTTAGCCTGTTCTTGGAGTTGGGCCAGGCCTAGAAATCTGTTGAAATAGCTTTCTTCAGCTGCTAAAATTGGGATGAGTTTGTAACACTAGGACCTTGAGCCTCACTGATGACTGGGGGGGGGCCCTGAGAAGGGTCCATGCTGAGGCCTGGGATGCCTGCGGCTCAGTGCCCCCAGAACCTGGGGGTATTGCAGTCTCATCGTGGACTGAGTGGACCTGGCTACAGATGGTCCTCTGTATGGAATAACTTAGGTTTCCCTTCTGCCTTGGTCAAAATCGGCTCTTGGTCTTCCTGGGAAGGCTTTCTATTTAGGGACTTGGGGAGGAGTTGTGAACAGGGAACTCTCTGAGTTGGTAAGTCTGTCTTTATTCCAGAGGCTGGCACTCTCTTCCCCTTTTTCCCCCCTTTTTCTTGTTCTAGGGAGATGCCACAAACTGCCTGCCGAGAGCTACAAGCCAAATTTTTTGTGCCACGAACTTTAGGGATTTTAAATGTCAATTTAGTTTTAACTTTTTTTCTTTAAAAGAGTACATAATGAAAGATACATAAAAATATATAGTGAAAATTAATATTTCCACCCCTGGCCCCTTCAGTTCTGCTCCCCTGGGGCCCTGTCACCATCACCAGATGTTGGGTGTCTAGTGAAGCGTCTCTGGCCTCCTCTTGTCTATCGCCATGCCGTACCCTACTTAGGGGGTTCTGACTTCTACCCTAAAGTTTATCTTGGGATTGTCCATTTCAGCACACACAGTTCAGGCCATTCTTTTTAACGGCGGCATGTTATTCCTCTGGGTGGTCAACCATGATTCACTTTATCAGCCCCCCGTGGATGGACATTGAGGTTGCTTTCAGTGTTTGGTTCCTCCAAGCCAAGCTGCAGGAATGCCTCACATGTACATTCTCAGAGGTCTGTCGTAGAGATGGCTAGACGGGGAATCCAGGCATGGGGTGCTTGACCAGAAAAGAAACACGCTGTTTTGATTCCAAGAGGGAGCATGAACATTTCAGAGTTTTTCTTTTGGAGGGATCTTGTGTTTCTGCAGTCAGAGCCTGTCTGTTTCAGCTCAGGTCAGCCTTCTTCCAGGGCACCTGGTGTTTGCAGCTCTCGGCTGTGCCCTGTGGGCCTGCCTGTGCATCCAAAAGTGTGATGTAAGAGTATGAAGAGGCAGTCAGAGCCAGATAGGGTCTAGGGAGGTTCTGGGGAGGCGGGGAGTGGGGAGGCTTTTCGTACGTGGGCTTGAGCGGCCCCGGGAGTTTGCAGGAATTGGGCCAGGTGTGAGGTCCGGCATCCTGGCTGAGAAACAAACAAGGAGTTGGGAATCAGCTTTTAGAAGAGCAGATTCCTCCTGGGTTTCAGGGGTTGGTGTGAAGCCTCTTGTCCAGGCCCCACTGGACCTTCCGCGGCTCTGGGATCCCCCATCTCCCGCCTGCCGAGAGGCTCTGCCTTCTTTGTACTGCTTCAGGGCTCTGGGCCTGACTGCCACCCTGTGATTTTAAAAGCCTGTGTACAAGGCACCTGGTGTAAATAATAGATGGGTTTTTCTGTTTTGAGCAGGCGGCTTCCTTGCAGAGCAGAAGCAGGGGGTGAGGGCAGATGAGGTTTTCTTCCTGGGATGGGTTGGGGTAGGGAGGCAGGGATGTGAGAGAGGGCTTACGTTGGAGCCATCTACTGGGATCCTTCTGGGAGTCCTGGGAGTGCTCTGGCTGTTTCCCCATACTTGTGGCCACCGTGTACCCCAGAAAGGACCATAATCTTCCCCTATCTGGCTCTGGCCACCCCATGCCTGCAAAGGGCAGGGCAGGGAGCAGGGAGATTTTAGGGAAGGCTGGCAGATAGCCCCCCTAAAAAGAAGGGTGCCCGATATGACCCTGACCTGGTGAGTTTGAGGCCTGCGTCCTTGCCCTGTCTCTCCCACCATTGCCCTTACATGCCGCCCCTGTGAGAAGTCCACAGCTTCCCATGCCCACCGCTCTGTTGTACGGGGCTTGGAGCTTGGTAGCACAGAAGTTTCTGTTGTGGCCGGGTGACAGCTAGGGCTGACCTGTGGGGCTGAGGAGGTGGCGCCTGGGAACTGACAGTGGAGCTATTCATGGGCTCTGCCCCGGTTTCCTGCTGCCTTCCATTGTGAATTATTTTGGGGGGAGGGGAGGAGGAGAGGGGGTGGCCAGTGGCTCCATTGTTGCTGGTAGCGGGAGCCCATTATGCTAATAGAAGTCCTTTAGTGAACAGATCTTAGCCACTCCAGGGCCCCACTCATGTTCTCTGATGTTGGGTGAGCTGCCTAGCCCAACCCTGCCCTCTCCCAGCGCTCCCCATCCCTGGAAATCTGGAGGGACCCTGCCCTTTGTGGGTACCTCTGTCAAGATTCCCCTTCCCCCCTCAAGCCCCCTAGCTGTGCCTGGAACCCCCCTGGGTGTGAGAGCTCTGAGCAGCTGAGCAAGGAGCAGGGGTGCCCAGTGCCTGTCTTATCAGCCACCTGCCCGCTGCCTCTGGGAGTGGTGTCTGCCTGAGCTCTCCCGGCCCAGCTGCACCCTTGGGTGGGGGCCAGGCGTGTGCCTGGGTAGCTGTCAGTCTTGAGGCCCCCATTTTCCTTTGTACCTCAGCGCTCAGCCCGGTGTCCCCTGTGCCTCGCTGGAGCACTCAGCTGTAGAAAAGCCTGCTTGCTGGCAGGCCGGCCTGCAGTCTCTCCACCCACCCCCCCCACCCCCACCCCGCTGCCTGGGCCACGGCCCC